>NC_091849.1:9411439-9714469 GCF_037783145.1 Equus przewalskii
GGTGCGGACCTACTCCACTCATCAGCCATCCCACAGCCAAAGGAGAGGAAGACTGGCGCAGATGTTAGCTCAAGGCTAATATTCCTCAAGCCAAAAAAGAGGAGGATTGGCAACGAATGTTAGCTCAGGGCAAATCTTCCTCAAAAAAAAAAAAATTAATAAAAAAAGAGGAAGAAGAAGAAGAGGAAGAAGAAGAAGGAAGCAGAAGAGGAAGGAAGGAGAAAGGGGAAGGACCAGGGGAGAAGGAGGAGGAGAAGGAAGTGGAGGAGGAGGAGGTGGAGGAGGAAAGAGAAACATTTAGATTTGCACAGGCACCAAAATTACGGGGAAGTTTATTGCTTTTAGGGATACATTTCTTTTCATCCATCCTAGTAACATCATTTCTTAAGATTATGAATCTCAGGTCAGAGAGAAGTTTTTCTCACTGGTTCCCCCTTGACTCCTGCAAAGTGCTTAAAAACAAAATGATAAGGATAGCAGAAATGACACACCACTGGTGTCTGTTCTGCTGGTATGGATCAAATGCTTTTATTTGGGCCATAATAGGACATGAAGAGATTAGATATCATACTGACATGGGGAGTGGAATTCATTCTCCACTCTCCTCTCACTCCAGTATATTTCCAGGGATTGGTGGTAATTTCTACTCAGAAAGTTGTGATAGATAATGCAGATTGCTTATGATTTTAATTATATGCGAATGGTTCAGTAAAAGCCAATCCTTCCACCCCATTAAAACCACTCCTCCCTCTCAAACTTTTCAGGGAACTGTGCATAGCTGGTAAATCAACTTGATTATTATTCTATTCCAGAGGACATGCAATGATTTATATTTATATGCCAGCAATTTCTTTTTCGTTGCCCCAGCAAGAGCTGGGAAATGATTTATAAGGATGCAAAAATTCTGGCACAGATGTTATACAGCTTCACTGTGTTTGCATTGCACAGTGTGATGGACTCATCCTTAGATGCATCCATGTTCCCTTATAGATAACACATGATACAAAACTAGTGCCAACAGATTCTGGATTGTTTTAATACAGGGCAAGCACTGACCTCAGTGATGACAAATGTGTTTGGTTTTCATCTTTTCAGTAGGTCAATACTGAATGCCATCCTTAGGGGTGGGGGGCTGTTTACCGTCTTGTAATTAGTTTACTTGTCTCTGTTGAATCCCTAATGGACTCCTGTACCATAAAAACATTTCTTTCTGGAATAGTTGGCAGCTTCATTGTGTTTGCTCCCTCTGCTCAAACTGCCCCTCCCCGTGTTCTTCTATCCCTGGGGAAAAAAAAAGATTACAAACCTGAAAGATTAAAGTGATATATAAGAGAAAAAGAATTATCCCACTCCATTCCTTTCATTTATGCATTCCATAATCAGAATCAAATGAAAGATACAACTCAAGTTTTGTTGGACTTACATTGTACATATGGTTATGAAAAAAAATTTAAAACGTTGAGTAATACTCACCTTTGGGTAGTATGATTTTCTCAGAAAATAATCTCTGGAGATCCTACTGCTCAGCTGTCAAGGTGAATATGGTGACCACAACTCATGTCGCTTCCCAAGATGATATGATTGTTATTATTTTGTATTAACTGAACAAGATGACAATCACAGATAGGCATAGTTTTATACCCCTCAGGGTTGTAGCACTTTCAACTTCTCATGAACAATACAATCAAATCTATAAAAAGTATCTGTGCCAAAAAAAATAGGGCAATTCAATTTGTAAATACATTTCATTTAATAAAGTGAAATTTCATATCAGTGTCAGATTGAAGTTTTGCTTAGATATCAGATAAGTCAATGAAGACCTTTAAAACTCTGCAAAGTGGTTCTCAGACTTTAGTCTGCCTAAGACTCACCTAAGCTGCTTGTTAAAAAGCATACATTCATGGGCATCACCATAGAGAATCGAATTCACCAGGGATGGCAGAAAGTCCAAGAATCTGCATTTCAAAAAGTGTCCCAGGTAATTCTGGTGAGGTACTTGTGGAATAATCTTCAAAAAAAACAGCTGTAGTCTTCTAAAGCAGAGATTTTTTTTCTCTAGGCTAATAAAATACATGTTGACCCACACCTAAAATTGTAATCAATTTTTCTGAAATTGTGGGTCTGATCTACTTTTCAAATAGAACCGGGCAAAAAGAATATATGCTGTCCTGGATGACCGCCATATCCCCATTAGTTCTTGGCAGTTGCAATATTTCCTCCAAGACTAGTTTTTGGAATGTTTTTGTGTGTCTTGAGTTTTTAGTAAATATTAATATTTTCTTTGACTTTTAATATGTGCTTTATATTTTAATAGATAAATATTTCTAGACAATGAGTGAACATTGAAAAAATTAGCAAGAATACACTTCTGTGTTTAGCTTTATCTGATGATCCATAAGTGATGTCAAGGGCAAAATATCTGCACAACTGTCTGTTAGGATTTCTATATATTCATTTGTTCATTCATTGTAGCTTTCATGATTTCCAAAGTGGCCTATGTCTCAAGAAATCTTAAAATTTAATACAGGAAAATGGGAAGAAGAATCATAGAAATGCAAAACCCTATTTACCAGCATGTTGTTAAAGAAATGACTGGCCGTCTTTGCATTGGTGGTGTGTCCCTTTAAAGGGGTTTCATAGGGTCTAAGCGGAGAGCATAATTTCTTTATTCTATTCCCAGCCTAGTGAGATAGGGTGCTACCAAGTGGTTGCTTAGTAACTGGCCCAGTGTGACCATTTTTCCGCTCCCCATATGCAGACATAATTAATTGCCAGATTTTGAATTATTACAGTAATTTTCTATTTCATTGACCTTATTGGTATAAGAATTACAGAATTTCTGAAGTCAAATTTTCTAGTCTAGTGTAGCATATCATAATAACATTGTATTCTGGATGTGTGTAAACTACTCATTAGAAATGAGTAAAAAGTGTTGATTTGGTCAAGTCACTCAGATAGAAAATAGTTGAGCCCAGGAGGATTAAAGCTAGATCTATCTTTCACAAAAAGCCATGGCATGCTTTTCTACCCTAACCCAATCATATCTGAATTTTCTTTGACTATCCTCATCATTAATTTATTCCTTGATAACTAAAAACTAAAAAGACATGGACATTCTCCTCCATGTTTCCCATTACTTTAAATTATTAAATGATGTTGAACTAAATTTGGAATAAGAGTTTCCCTTGTCATTGACTTAAGGAACTGTAGGCAAGATGAGAGATGCTCTGCTCTTAGAAGAATGAGAATGAACAAATAACCCAGAAGTTGAATTCTCCCACTCTGAATATATCTTGCATTTGTGCCAGGGTTTAATCTATATTTCGGAAAGTCTACCCATAATCCTATCTGACAAGATAGGCTGCAGTCTACTTCCATACGAAAATCTTTTTTATTGTCTTTTGATCTTTGCCCCATTGCTTTTTAACTGCTTTC
This sequence comes from Equus przewalskii, assembly GCF_037783145.1. Classification (NCBI taxonomy): domain Eukaryota; kingdom Metazoa; phylum Chordata; class Mammalia; order Perissodactyla; family Equidae; genus Equus; species Equus przewalskii. Next base: position 9,414,875 of record NC_091849.1, read on the forward strand.
AACATTAAAGGATTTTCATAAATGCATATAATTTCTTGAAAAAGGGATGTGTCCTCCTCTCCTGTCTATTTATTTTATTTTTCAAACAAGGTATTTTTTCCATTGTTAGCCATATTTTATCCTTGGTCTTACTCTATCTGTTTGGGTCTTATTTTATTCTTTCCACTGAAATTCAAGCTCAATTAATTATTTATTCTCTATCTATTTATGTAGAAGCTTTCTGAAGCTTCTGTATAATTCTGGGTATCCTCTTCACACTTCTTTGTCTTAAAGTTTTCTCAAGAATATTTTTCTTATGCTTACTTAAATTTCCAGTTTAAAATTCTTTTGATCTGGTCATTCTCTTCCTTGTTTTCGCTAGTTATTATTTAGCCCTGCCAAGAAGCCATTATTCTTGCATAATCCAAAAAAGTAAATCCTGTTCTTTGATAACATCTTCATAATCAGTGGTTCATTTCCACATCCTTTTTCTTTTTCTTTCTCAATTCACAACATTCCATCTGAAATTGTTTTCATATATTCAGGGTTTCTATCTAGGAAATTAAATTAACCAGAGATAACATTCTAGATTTTCTTCACATAACTCACCAAATGTAAGAAGTATGTTATTATGTTTAAGGTGACTATCTATCAAGACTGCCCCAGGGACTCAGCTTACTCCTGGATTAGCCATTGCAGTCTACATAAACCCAGGTCCATTCTTCTTAATAGGGAGCTCCAAAACATCATGAATAATTTCTTACCTTGTAACATCATGTTCTAAGGTTGGTGCTTATGTCTCAGAACATTTAATGAACCTGTGTCAAAAGACTCTCAGATCTGCTATATAGTCCAAGTGAAGTGTTTTGCAGTCCTCCTTGTCCTTCTCATTGTAATGTTCTTTCTATTCACCACCAGTGTAGCTTTTTTAAAGTTCTGCTTGGACTGTTTTCTCAACCCTCTCCAAGAGTTCTCCATTCCCTCTAATAATTCAAGATATAAAGAGACTCATGTCTCAGCTTCATCCCCATGAGCAGGAATGCTCCCTTACTTTCATCATGCATACAACAGATACGGAAGACAAAGACAGTACACTCCTTACTACAGTAATTTGGCAATGCCAGGAAAGCAGTTTTAGCATTTATGCCTCCTAAATGTAAAGACACATTCTATACTTTCTAATCCTATTTGAAGACTATTCTTGGAGATTATCACTTCTGAGCAACTCTTCAGAGAGGAGGTTCCTGGAAACTCCGCCTTTCTGACAGCTGGACTGATATTCCTGGCTTTTGCGCTGAAGTGTTAGAATTTATTACTGATGAGGTATCAATGATGTTTCAGTTCAGTGTTTTTCTATCAAGAGAACTATGGAAGCCCTTGCTTTAAATACCTATCACTACCATTGGAAAAGAGCAAAAGAAAGGAGGATTCTGTTTGTGTTTAGGGGCTCTTGGCATATCAACACAAGAGGGAGTGCCTGTGGAAAGCCTCCAGTGGAATTCCTACTGCCACCGTTTGTATAATTGCATAAGTCCAAGGTCCTGCTTCTCCTTCTGAGTCCAGCATTATGAGAGAGGAGCTTTCCTCAATAGTCCAAGATATAAAGGGATAAGAAGTAGTGGACACTCTCTCAACTGTCTACTAAGTGGTATGAACACAAGCCTTGTCATATTTTTATTCCATTGTTTCTAAAACTTCTCACCTAAGGAAGCCAGCCAGTGACAGGGGAGCGTGGTTGGTGACAGCCTAAGGTTGTCGTCTCCACACTTTTGAGCTACTTGATGGCACAGTTGGGGACCAGAGACAGCCCTGCTGCATTCATGGGTTCTGTTTTGTTTTTGACTGAAGGCTAAAAATCTCAGGGCAGCGTCTGTGCGTGTGTATGTGTCCGTGTGCACACGTGCGTAAGGAAAGAATTGTTGAGATTGGAGAGAATACTCCAGAGAAAACACTCCAGATTGTTTACATAGCTGTTTGCTATAAAACAGCAATTTTAATGAATATGTTTTATTCCAGTGATCCCTTTAGATTCTGAAGTTTTCAAACTAAATCCTTCTGGTGAGCAAAGGGATGAGCCTGTGCTATGAATTAATGTCAAAAGTCAATGGTCTATGTATGAAGAGACCAACTCTAGGAAAGGGGACCCACATTTGGCGTAACAGATGGAAGGAAAGACTACGGTGGCAAAAAGACAAGGGAAGATTTCTTGCTCTTCTCTGTGCGTAATCCCTAAACCAGAAGCTTATTCCAACAGAATTTTCCATTGGAGAATTGTTAGGAGGAGTGAGCCTTGGGGAAGTTGAGGTAAGGACTAGGTTAAATATTACCTTGCAGAAATAATTCTTTTGCAATATTTTATCAAAAGAAATTTTTTTCTTTCAACATCTCTAATAATCACACTATGTAGATGGCTATCTATTTATCAACTTCCTATGCTAATGCAGTAAATAGTGATGTAATTCAAAGATAGTAAGGACAGGAAGCCCATGTTTTTATTTTAGGTAGGATCAATTTCTACATGGATGAAAGAGAAACTTTTATTAAAATATATACCATAGGGTAAAATGGCAACATATTTCTCTCTTCTTTCCTCGCATCCTGGAAAATCTGTGCCTGAGTCTCTACTTAGTACCACATAAAACCGAGGCACTGAGAACCACATAATTTTCATGGCTTCTATCATCAGTCTACTCACATGCCCATCTCTTAACCTATTCCAGCTCTTCCTGGACTCAGGCCTTCCAAAACCTTCTGTGTTGATTTGTGTGTAGTTTGATCTCACCCTCAGACCTGACACCAGAGACAGTTATTTTGTCTTTGACCCTACACTCCTTTCCTTCAAGCATGGCTCAAGTTCAACATCTATCATTCTGCTGCTCTGGGTAGAAAGCTCATCTGCTCTAGCTCAAGTCATGATAACCATCAAATATACATCCTCATTTGGTTTGTTCCAGTTGTTAGTGTAGAATTTAAACAAACTTCTTCCCACATAGCAGGGGCAAATTTACAACAAGGGCATTTAGATTCCACAACATTTTCTTACTATTCATATTTTGCAGTTGTTACAATCAATTCACCAATTTATTCTTTCTTGGTAAACTCAGGTCTTCAAATATTTATATAGCCTCTTTTGCAAAGAAGTTGTACATTAACATTTAATTGAGCCTAAAAACATTTTCAAAGAGATTCTTTTACTTTCTCCTTCAGGAAAATTTTCACCCATGACCCCTGGAAGGTAGATCTGTTTGTGTGAGGTGTGGTAAACCATAGGGGCTTCTTGAAAAGTCTTTCTCATTGAATATCCTTGCCTCTGCTGCTGTGGTCAAGAACCCAGTTCAGTGTTCCCTGAACACCTCCTCCCTCTTTTCCACTTCTGCATCTCTGCAAAGGCTGCCCCTTCCTTTCCCTCTACACTTGGCAAGTCTGTTCTTTCCTCTTTACCTAGTCATAATCTTTTCAACTTTCAAAAGACAGGTAAGCCAGATCATTTATAAATCCTTCCTTGAGCGATTCTTCCTCTGAATTTCTGCAGTTCTGCAAGTTGGCTCCACATCCAAAGCAACTTGGATATTGTTTTCTATTGTTTTAGTATATATCTTCTCTCCTCAACTGCATTTTAAGCTCCCAAAAGGTAAGAATTGTCTTTTTAATTTTTTTACACATCCTCTATAGTAACTGATGCTGTGGCATGCATACATTATCAAACTGCAAAGTAACATCAGTACAAAATCATGGTATTTGAGACAGGCTTAAAACCATCTTCAATGCAGTTTTAGGGGAAAAAATACATAATTGGCATATTCACACATTTTTGAAGCCTATTGAAAATATAAATCCAGAATGTAATCAGTCAATCGTGGTATTTTCTGTAAAACACATTTAGGAAAGGGAAGGTTCATAATAGGGATGGTGAAGTATTTAGCAAACAGGCATTGGTGTATTGAATGCTGCCAACCCAATCCATTGCTCAACAAATGACTATAAATAAGACGGCGCTGAGGAGGAGAGTTAGAGATGAAGCAGGCAATGAGGTGGAAGGAGACGCAGCTGTTTCTTTTCATTCATTCATTGAATTCTCTGTAAATATTGGTACGGCTTGCAAAGTGGTAAGCAGCATTTCTGTAAATTAAAATAACTGTTCATATCCTGGCAAGAATATCAGGGTCTGAGTGTCAGGCAAAGCAGACAGTGACATCACACACTGCTCAGCGTTCCCTTTGGCCTCCCCCAAACGCTCCCAATCCATTGCGCCATGATATTTGAATATATATTTTAAACGAGCCAACTCTTCACCCAGAAGGCATTCAATGCTTGCTCTAGAATCAATTTTTTTCTCAGCTTTCATTTTGCCCTATGAATTGGGGCTTATTTACACTTTTATTTTAAGGTTGTGTTTTTTTTTGCACTAAATTTCTAAATAGACAGATGTCTTTTTATAAAATCAGAGCGACACATGCGAGTTTTAATGCTCTTTTTCATATTTGCATATTTAATTACTTGCATCACATTTTATTAGTATATTATCTGATGAGGAATTCCGATTAATTAATTTCACCTGGAACTGTAGGCAAGCATATGAAAAATTACACTTGGCCATTAGTAGAGACCAGCTGTGTATTAGAAATATCTGATCCCCATCTGTAGGATTAAAAAGAGTGAGAGAAAAACAGCTGATTGTAAAGAACAGTCACATTCCTTGTGCCCTGAAGGTATTATTATTGGCAGATATCCTTTAGTACTCAGCCTATATGCCGAACATTAACTCAGAAGTTTACTCCAAGCATCATTCACTGGGATGACTTTACTGTCCCTCGTTTTGGTTTTAATTTGTACTAACGCTAATGTGATTGGGTTCCACTCATATGCATGCACTCACTGCCTCCAATTCCAGCCTGACTCACACACAGCCAACTTCATTTGGACCACAAATTGTTTTGGCCTCGCTGACAGTGGAAACCAATAAACAAAAATCTGGGAGAGTGGGGATATTGTGTTAAAAGCTAACCTCTAGGATCAAACGTGGCCTCTTAGAAATGCAACCAAGTCCTGTAGCTTGACTCCAACACAACCAGGCGTGCTCTCACCTTCTCTCTCTCTCTGTCTTGCTCTGTATTTCTGTTTGGATTCTTTGTCTGCCCTGACAACAGATGGTGTTTTAATAAAGTCCAGTAGGAATATTACTGTGAGTAAACAATGCAGTGCATGCCAATTCCATAATTGCTGGGTACTGATTCAGCCTCTTACCTGCTCTATCCAAATTGGGAGGGAACCAACTGTGCCTGCACCTACCGGCGGCAGCCTGCTCGCCTGCAGCTGTGGCGTGCTTCAGCAACGAGCCTCACCGCGGAAGGTAAATTGCAGCTCCTGTCATGCTTCTTGGCACCGGGGTTAGAGAACGGCTGCCATCTGGCTTGTCATCAAACATGGCCATTGAATCTCTCAGAGATGAAATGGCTGTTTTAAAAATCTTGCTATTTTAAAAAAAAAAAACAGAAAAATTTGACACACTCAAAACTTATTATCTTCCTCTTTACAGGCACAGTATACTCTCAAATAACAGTTTGAGCCCATTTGAGCAATAGCTTGCAGAGTGTTGTTTTTTCCTCACTGATTCCCACGCTCAAAGGGATTTATAATCTAAACCTATTATATGCTAATGGAAAATTTAAATTCATTGAATCTGGCCAAGAAATGCATGCTCTCATTTGTTTCTCTCATTGGGGAAGGGCAAAAAGTTAGATTCACTATTTGAACTGTTTTAGGTTTCTTTTTTTAACGGATGCAATTATATCCTTAATGCTTTTATACTTTTATTCCGAAAAAGGGTACAGGTGAAGCCCATGAAGATGGTCATGCAAATGGATGCGATCTGTCCCTTCCCAGTGGCTCTCCTCCACCTACCTGCTAACTAGAAGGCTCCAGGAAAATAAAAGTGGCTTTGGCAGCCAGAAGGAAACAAACTCGGTGCTTACGCATTTTGTAAGAAGGCCAGCGATGTGTGATGTTTATCCAAGGACCATATTTTAAGTGACATCCCGTTTCTTCAAATACTGCTATTTTCAGCAGTGTTCTAAACACTTTCGGTAGCGCCTACAAATACAATAACCCAAAGCAAAACAAAGTGCAGCAAGTGCAGAGAGCAGCGCTGACGGTAGAGAGGTTAATGTCTACTGGCTGAGGCGCAGAGAAAAACCTCTCATTTCCCAGTTTATCTGTTCAAGTAAATAAAACATATTAAACTGATGTGCCTTTAGACTGTTAGAGCTTATGCGAATTTTTTTCAATTGAGGCTGCTACCTCCCCAGATAGACTGATTATTACATGAAATGTTAATATTGCATCATTTTCCCTTCCATAGAGCTTTAGATAAAACGGCCCTGTATTTTAACTTTTTAAGAAGAATTTGAAACCCATGCAAAAGCAGACAAAAGAGTCTGTGTAAACTCTTTTCTGCATTGCCCATTCCGAACAACCATTAATCCACAAGTCACACTGCCTTAGTCAGACCCACACAGTTCCCTCCTCCCTGTTTTGTTTGAAACAAATTCTAGACATCCATTTACTTGCAAACATTTCTCCATCTTTAAAAGCCAATGACCTTGTTTTGTCTCTTTTCGTCCAATGTTACTTCAAACCTAAAGAAAATTTGCAAGAGTAGTACAAGAAACTCTTAAAGACTCAACCCAAATTTGCTAACATTTTGTGTTTTCTTCATTTATTTTACATTATTTCTCTCTATATAATTTCAAATAAATTCATACTTCTTCTGAGCCATTTGAGGGTATATTAGTTTTCTCTTGCTACTGTAACACATTACTGTAAAGTTAGTGGCTTGAAACAAACCAGATTTATTATCTTATAGTTCTAGAGCCCAGAAGTCCAAAATGGGTCTTCTGGAGCTAAAATCAATGTGTCAAAAGAATCTTCTGGAAGGCCTATGGAGAATCTGTCATTTGTCTTTTCCAGCTTCTACAGGTTGCCACAATTCTTCTAGCTTTTAGAGGCTGCCTGCAATCCTTGGCTTGTGGCCCCTTCCATCTTTAAAGCTAGTAATTGTGTCACTCTGAACTCCACCTCTGTCCTTACCTCTCCTTCTCAGATTCTGACTCCCCGGCCCCCTTCTTTCACTTATAAGACCCTTGTGATTGCATTGGGCCACTGTGATGATCCAGGACAATCTCCTTATCTCAGGAACCTGAACTCAATCACATCTGGAAAGTCCCTGTTGTCATGTAAAGAAACATGTTTACAGGGGCGAGGATTCAGACATCATTTGGGGGCCATTATTCTACCTGGTCCAGAGAGTGAAATGGAGACAGTGTGCGCCTCACCTCTAATTCAGCAGGGGCTTTCTAAGAGTGAGGAGTTTCTCATACAGAACCACAGCAGAATTACAAATTGTCAATCCACCCTCCATAATCTAATTTCATGAATTGTCTGAATGACGTTCTTCATTCAATACCAGGTGAAATCAAGATCCCATATTAAATTTAATTGTCATGTCCTTGGTCTAATTTAATCTAAGTCAGTTCCTTAGCTTTTCTTCTTTTTTGTCCTTTACTTGACATTTGTGAAAGCTATAGGCCTGATATTTCATAAAATATCCCTCCATTTGTAATAATTTAATTTTTTTGTGATTGGATTCAGATTACAAATTTTTGGCAGATGTGATGGTTAAATTATATGTGTCCACTTGGCTAGGCTATGATGCACAGTTGTTTGGTCAAAGACTAATCTAGATGTTGCTGTGAAGATATTTTGTAGATGTAAGTGACATCTATAATCAGTTAACTTTAAATAAAGGCTACTACCCATGATAATGTGGGTGGGCCTCATCCAATCAGTTGAAGGCCTCACGAGCAAAACTGCTGAGGTTTCCCAGGCAAAAAGGAATTCTGCCTCAGAACTGTAATATGGAAATCCTGCCTGAGTTTCCAGCCTGCCAGCCTGCCCTACAGATTTTGGACTTGCCCTTCCCACAACTGCATGAACCAATTCCTTAAAATACATGTTTTTTTTCTTTTGAGGAAGATTAGCCCTGAGCTAACTGCTGCCAATCCTCCTCTTTTCGCCGAGCAAGGCTGGCCCTGAGCTAACATCCATGCCCATCTTCCTCTACTTTATATGTGGGACGCCTGCCACAGCATGGCTTGCCAAGTGGTGCCATGTCCGCACCGGGGATCCGAACTGGTGAATCCCGGGCCGCTGAAGCGGAACGTGCACACTTAACTGCTGTGCCACTGGGCCAGCCCCCAAAATACATCCTTTTATATACATATATCTGATTAATTGTGTTTCTCTGGAGATCTTAAACTGATACAGAAGGTATGACAGAGAAGTGATGCTGCTCCTCCACACTGCATCCTAACTAGAGGTGCATGATGTCAGTTTGCCCCAGTACTGGAGGTTTTCATCTTGATTACTTGGTTACAGTGATATCCATCAGGTCTTCCTACTGTGAAGTCACTATCTTTCTCTCTGTAATTAATAAATAAGTTGTAGAGTGATTCTTTGAGATTGTGTACATTTAGAGCTCCTCACTAAACCCTCCCTTGCTAGTTTGGGCATCCACTGATTGTTCTCCACTCCATCATTTCTTCCATATTTAAGTTAAAATTTTAGTGCAAGCAAGAGCTTTCCATTTTCAACCCTTAAGTGCCTTAATCATTCACTGATTAATATCGGTATAAATATATGTATCCTTATTTTATTCTATGGTTATCCTTAATGGTGTTCTGTGGCCAGCTCACATGTACTCGTGAGAGACACTTTTAAGCCTCTCTTCACAAATCTGTATTCAGTAGCATAATGTTGATAGTTTGAGATCAACCACAGTGGAGACAGTTACACTGTAGAAATCAGCAAATACTGCCAGTCATGGCTTTTTGGCCTCCGTTTCTTTCTGGAAAGCCAGTGTACCAGCCCATCACATGCTGTAATACATTACTACCAATATTTATTTTGATGATCAAACTGTCTGCTATTTGACCAGAAGGAGCTTCATCAAGCTGTATCCTACATCCTTTTGATATATCTCCATCAATTTTTGAGCACTTCCTGGTCTTCTTGACGTTCTAGGATCATCATGTACTTTCTTTACTCTACTCCTGAAGTCATTTTTATTCCAAGGAAATCTGCTTCCTTTTAGAGGAGAATCATGTTTAGAAACCAAGATGGGTGCTGGGTCTTTGTCAATGATATTGATATGTCATTGCTTCTTCAGCTGAGAATACGTAGATATATCTATGCCTATTCATTTCTATATTAAAAACAGTGAATTTGTTCTGATACCTCGAATTATAATCTAATATCACATGGTAGGTTTAATCTTCCTCCTTTCTGTTTTTGCAACTTTCTTCTCCAACAGCGAGAGATCCAGTTCCTATTCCTCAGTATATCAATAATTTTCCTGGGGCCAGCCCAGTGGTGCAGTGGTTAAGTTCGCATGCTCCGCTTCGGCAGCCTGGGGTTCGCCAGTTCAGATCCTGGGTGCAGACCTACACACAGCTTATCAAGCCGTACTGTGGTGGCATCCCACATATAAAATAGAGGAAGATGGGCATAGATGTTAGCTCAGGGCCAATCTTCCTCAGCAAAAAAGAGGAGGATTGCTGGCAGATGTTAGCTCAGGGCTAATCTTCCTAAAAACAACAATAATAACAATAATTTTCCCAAGCCTAAAATATATAGAAATATACAGAACTGCTAACTCATCTCACTGTGAAAAGTAATCCTAATACCTAAAATTTTAAATATTTGTATTTCTGCATTAGACATTTAAATTAAAAATGATGCGTTTTGAAAAATTCATAACCCACAATTGTATAAAGACAATTTGATCTCAAAAGAACATTCCTTTGTTACCCTCTTCAATTAATCTCCACCTTCAGAGTCAGCCAGTTTCTGAAGTTTTTTACCAAAGATTAGTTTTGCCTGCATTGAACGTCATGTAAACGCTTTATAGAGTAGGTGGTATTGTGTGTCCTGCTTCACTGAGCCTTATATCTGTGAGATTCAGCTATGTTGTTGTGTGTATCAGTAAGTTATTCCTTTTTATTGTTGAGTAATATTTCTTGTATCAGCATGCTGCCATTTGTTTGTACATTTTCATTTGATTGGAATTTGAGCTGTTCCCAGTTTTTGGCTACTGTGAATGAAGCTGCCATGAAAATTCTCTTACAGTTCTTTTTACAAGCATATGTTTTCATTTATCTTGAGAAAATACCTATGAGTAGAATTGCTGGGTCACAGTGTTTGAATAGATTTACCTTTAGCTGAAAATTTTTTTCAAAACTAGTTGTACCATACTTCTCTTCTGATCAATATGAAATGACATTGATTGGATTTACCATCTAACCTTAAACAACAAGCTGAACTGGGCAACGTGTGTGAAACGAGGGATTTAGACATTGGACAGCTGGCAGTACAATAATGGTGATCCCTGAAAGAATAAAAACCAAAAAAGGTCATCTCTGGAATTGCATCATTTCTCTAGCTAAACAATAGATAACTAAAGAAATGTTTAAGTACTGATGCAGTATGGAGGTAGCGGAAGGGTAGGTCTGAGAGAATTTAACACCAGCCAGACTGAGCTGGCAGTCTTAGGGAGTTGAGAAGGAGACCAGACTGCAAGATTAAAGGTACACGAAAAGATGCTCGGCATCACTCATGATCAGGGAAATGCAAACCAAAACTACAACAAGGTATCACCTCATGCCTGTCAGAATGGCTATCATCAAAAAGATAAGAAATAGCAAGTGTTGACAAGGATGTGGAGAAAAAGGAATCCTTGCGCTTTGTTGGGAGGAAGGTAAATTGGTACAGCCATTATGGAAAATAGTACAGAGGGTCCCCCCAAAATTAAAAAGCAATTTTTATGATCCAGCAACTCCACTTCTGGATACAGACATACCTCGTTTTATTGTGCTTCACTTTATTGCACTTTTCAGATACGGTATTTTTTACAAGACCCCCCCACCCGCAAAAAGATTACAACTCAATGATGGCTGAAGTGATGGTCATCATTTTTTAGGAGTAAAGCATTTTTTTAATTAAGGCATATACATTATTATTTTAGACATAATGCTATCGTACATTTAAGAGACTATAGTATAGTATAAACATAATTTTTATATGCCCTGGGAGACCAAAAACATTGTGATTTATTGTAATATTCCCTTTATTGTGGTGGTCTGGAACTGAAACTGGACTATCTCTAAAGTATGCCTGTATTTATCTGAAGAAAACAAAAACACTAACTTGAAAAGATAAATGTTCCCTTTGTTCATTGCAGCATTATATAGAATAGGTGAGACCTGGAAGCAACATAAGTTTCTACCAATGGATGAATGGATAAAGAAAATGTGATACAAACACACAGAATGAAATGTTATTCAGCCATAAAAAAGAAGAAAATCTTGCTATTTGTGAAAATACAGATGGATTTTGAAGGCATTACGCAGAGTGACATAAGTCAGACAGAGAAAGACAAAGGCCATGTGACCTCATAGACACAGACAACAGATTGGTGGTTACCAGAGGTGGGGGGTGGGGGGGTGGACAAAATGGGTCGAGGTGGTCAAAAGGTACAAACTTTCCGTTATAAAATACATAAGTCTTGGGGAAGTAATGTACAGCATGCTGACTATGGTTAGTAACACTGTATTCTGTAGTTGAAAGTTGCCAAGAGAGTAGATTTTAAAAATTCTCAATACAAGAAAAGAATTTGTAACTATGTGTGGTGATGGAAGCTAACTGGACTTATCATGCTGATCCTTTCACAGTATATACAAATACTGAATCATTATGTTGTACACCTGAAACTAATATAATGTTATATGTTAATTATCTCTAAAAAAAAAACAAGATTAACTACTGAAGAGAAGGAGCTATGCGGAGAGAAGCCTTCAAAGACCTGCAGAGGGTCCTGACAGTCTTTGAGTACTGACCTGCACAGATGTGTGAGGAAATAGCCTGAGGTTGAGGGAAAAAAAAGAAAAAGGAGAAATCTTCACAGCCCTGGGGCTCACAAAGGACTATGAATAGCTTGCATTCCCACCAGCGAGCGAGCAGGAACCCACCAGCGTGCATGAAAAGACTTCATCACACATGGGGCTTCAGGTAGAGTTCTCACAAGAATACCGGTTTAGTGGTGGAGCTGAACTATGCTGAGTAAGGACTGCTCTGAATATAGCTTACTCTACTTAAAATCAAGCTTTCAAGAGATTCAACTGATTCAAAGTAACATAACTGCATGCTGAAATAAAATTCAACAGTTTTTAAAGTAATATAATGAAATACAGCCCCCAATGATGTAATATTCAAAATGTCTATTCTCCAATCATAAATTACTCAGCGTGTATCATTATGTTGTACACCTAAAACTAACACAGTCATGCATTGCTTAATGATGGGGAAATGAATGAGAAACAGGTCATTAGGAAATTTCGTCATTGTGTGAACATGATAAGGTGTACTGAAAGGGAACAAAATTTGCCACCCCAAAATGTCTCTCTTTAACATGAGGATTATTTTTAAGAAGCAAAAGACTCAGAAAGTTTTTCTTGTTACTTCCCTGTTAACCACCTAAAAGAATTCAGATTAAAACAACCTTTCTCAGGAAGCAAGCTATTAGCTTAGGCTGAGGTGAACCAGGTGGTAGACAGGCAGCAACCTAGAAAATCCTGTGTTTTGGGCTCCCCTCTGTGTTCTTCTGTTTCTGTGTGGCCAAACACTTCTTTTCCAAACATTTGCTCCTTTTTGCCTACCTATGAATTGCCTGCCTTCCCTTTTAAGTCCCTGGCTGTCCCCACCCCCAATGTCTTCTTTTGTCGTAAGCTGAGGATGGTATTTAAGGTGATGGCTTTGGCCATTTTGGTGAATTTCTTGGTTTTCCCAGTTTTCTCTCATGTATGCATGTTATTAAACTTTCGTTTGTTTTTCTTGGGTTAATCTGTCACATGTCAATTTAATTCTTAGATCAGCCAGAAAAACCTAGAAAGGTAGAGGAAAATGTCTTCCTCCCCTACAATACTTAGACAAACCTAGATGGTATAGCCTACTTCACACCCAAGCTTATGGGACCCCAATCATTTATGTGATCCGTCATTGACCGAAACATCATTATGTGGTGCATGACTGTACAATGTTATATGCCAATTATATCTCAATAAAAATAAGTTAAAAAATTTTTAAAATTACTCAGCATGTGGACAAGAAGGAAAATATGACCCATAAACAGGAGAAAAATCAGTCAATTGAAAAACACCCAGAAATGACAGTGGTGATAAAAACAGGAGACAAGGACATTAAAATGACTCTTATCAATATATTCAGAAAGGTTGATGAAATTATAATTATGATAAGGAGAAAAATGGAAGATATAAAAATGGTTCAAATAGCTCTAGAAATGACAAAAATGATAAGTGAAGTGAAAAATACTCTGCATGAGATTAACAACATATAAGGCACTGCAGAAGAAAAGATACAGTAGTAGAAACTGTCTCAAATGAGCCATAGAGTGAGTGAGCAAAAATGAAAAAATAAACATAGCATTGGTGGTCTGCACAACACTGTCAGGAAATCTAACAGATGTGTATCTAGAGTTGGAGAATGAGAGAAGAGAGTGAGGCCGGGAAATATTTAAGACCTAATGAACAAAATGTTCCAAATTTGATGAAAACTGCAAACCCAGAGATCAAGGAAACTCAATAAACCCTAAGCATAATAGATATAAAGAAAAATACACCAGGGTACACTGAACTAAATTACTGACAACCACAGAAAAGGGAAAAAATAAAAAGCAGCATGACAAAAAAATTATAGCATGTGCAGAGGCACACAGATAAGAATGACAGGAGACTTCTTGCTTGAAACTATACAAACCAGAAGATAATGTAGAGACATCTTTATCCGGGAGAAAACACTATTAACCTAGGTTTCTCTACCCAGAAAAAAATATCTTTCAAAACTGAAGGAGAACTAAAGAGTTTTTAGATAAAAGCACAGAGCCATCATTGCCAGCAGCTCTATGTTACACGAAATGTTAAAGAAAGTTCTTCAGGGAGAAAGAAAATGGAAGTTTGGATCTACAAGAAAACAGGCAACATCAGAAATGGTAAATATACAGGTGACTATAAACTTTCTTTTTTATTTATTATATCTTTAAAAGATAATTGACTGTTGAAACAAAAAATAATGACATAATAATGAGTAGCATAGAAAGAAATAAAATGTATGATACCAATATCACAAAAGATCCATGCAATAATATAGTATTATTTAAAGGTTAACTGTAATATACTAAAGATGTGTCTGGGGAAACCTAGAGCAAATATGATAGAAAGTTATAAGATTGAAGTTATACAAAGTATGTTCTTTGCCATAAGAGGAAATAAATGCAATTAAGCTTGAAATTAATAATAACAATAAATTAAGAAAATCATAAATATTTGGAAATTAATATACTTGTAAATAACCCAAGGATCAAGTAAGGAATCAAATAAAAACAAATGCAAAACAACTTTTTAAAAAAATCTAACTACTTTGTGGGATGCAGCTAAAGCTGTGTATCATCAATCCCTTACATTTATTGTTCAAATTCTGGTGTTAGTTATTACACCATGGATCCCTGTGTCTTTCTTTTGGAAAAGGATATTCAGAAACCAAGGTCCAGGTACTAGGTATGCTCATTGCTATTGTGATATCACTGTGTGTAGGCCTTCTCAGTGGATAGATCTGTGAAACACATGATGTATCTACATACATACAACATACATGCATGTACATAAACATGTACATACCCACATACATACATATGCACACATATCTATATCCATCTATCTATACTCAATCATCTATCTATATTTAAACCCATGAGTTCACACTGATGCATTAATTTCAGTAACTCCCCATTTTGTCAGTCAGAAAACTGGCTCTCATTATCCATAATATATTTATTTATTTGCTCAATCCTAAAATACACAGAAAGTAGTTTCAGAATTTCCAATCTATGACTCTGTGGGGAAAAAAAACCCCTACTAATAAAAATTCATTATTTAGAGTTCCTTTTGCCTTTAGCCTGAGGATATATTCCAAATACTGTGTTATAAAGTTACTTGGGTTAGTTCTTCCCCCAGTCCCTGACATGGAGTAATGTTATTCATTTGAAATATGATTCACTTCATTTTTTTCTGTTGGTACATAATTTTAGGATTTTCCCCACATCCTTGCATCAAGAACTGTGAAGGATCTAAGATTTTACCCCACTTGTAAGGTAAGTAATCTTGCCATAGTTTCATGGATGCCAGCAGAAGACATAAGAATCTTGGTTCATAAAAAAAGAATTTATTACTCGCAGGATAGCAAGAAGCATGAGCATAACATGTGAGTTAGTTCCTCTGGTCCCCGAAGTTTCATACAAATAATGAGGAGGGACTCAGGTGGAAGTGGCACATGGGTTTGCATCACAGCTGAGGAACCCTGAGCTTAGAGAACTTGATTTTTTTAATGATCTACTGGCATACCTATCTTAACTTTGCTCTATTTTGCTTTCTGGCAACTGTATACTGAGTATACCACTCCATCAGCCACTGTGATTAATCTGATCAACAGAGGCTGGGAACAAATCCATACAATTTGTCTCATACAACATTTAATTGAGACTACAATTAACAGAACTCCAAATAGTAGGTTGAGGACAACCTGCAGCATTGATTTCAACCATTTCCTGTACAGTTCCAGATCCAGTTAACTGAAAAAATCCCACAAACCACCAAGTCTACCTTAGATAGATACCTTAGATAGCCGGGTGGATTTCTCTTTACATTTCTGTGCTGACATTTTCACCCAACCCAAAGCATTAAACCGGGTAGAGAAGGATGGACTAGCAATTTCACAGGCTCTACCTTGACCAACAAGGAAGAATTCTGGGCCAATGTTATAATCCATAACAACTCTCATCTTTGAGTTTAGGCTGACCCATATGACTTGCATGGATGAGGTAACATCAGCGATCATTTCAGCTAAAGTAAAGAATAAATTTTGTACCATTTATTCTAATGGGACAGCTCCAATTGGAGGAAAAACTGCCCACAGAGTAAGCATAAATAATGTCAGTTGTCACTCTAAGAGGTATCCCAAATAACCAAGTGTAAGCTCATTTGGAAGAAAACTCTGTAGAATATATATATTCATATTCAGAAAATGCCCTTCAATTTTTAAAAAATTATTTCATCAGAAGCAGATCTTGAAATTTGTCAAGGATTTTCAGTTTTTTAAAGAGAGTCATATGATTTTTTTCTCCTTAGATGTATTAAAATTCTTGATTATGTTAGTGGATTTGTAATGATGAATCAACCTTCATTCCTGAAAATCCATTTACATATAATGTAATGATTGACGTTTTCAGATTTAAATCTATATCATTTTTCTATTTGCCTTCTATTTTCCTCATCTACTTTTATTGTTGTTGTTGTTCCTTTATTCCTACTTTCCTCTCTTATTTTAAGATAACCAAAAACAATTTACTATTCAATTTTCATTCCTCTATTGCATTTTTTTTAAAGATTGGCCCTTAGCTAACATCTATTGCTAATCTTTTTTTTTCTTCTTCTTCCCAAAGCCCCCCAGTACATAGTTGTACATTCTAGTTGTAGTCCTTCTAGTTCTACGAGATGGGGCACTGCCTCAGCATGGCTTGATGAGCAGTGCTAGGTCCATGCCCAGGATCCAAACTGGTGAAACCCTGGGCCACTGAAGTGAAATATGTGCGCTTAACCACTTGAGCATGTAGCTGGCCTCTCTATTGAATTTTTAATTATAACTTTTTGCATTTATTTTTTAGTTATCACTGTTGATATTACAATATGTATCCTTAATTCTCTCTCCTCTCTTTTTGGGATTCCACTTGATATTGTCACATAGTCTATTCATTTTTTTTTAATACTTTTAAAATCTTTGTTTTCATATTGGGTTACTTTATTCCTGTATCTTCACATTCAGTGGTGCTTTCTTTGCCTGTCTCTGATCTGCTATTAATCCACAGGTATTATAATTCCGATTGTAGAATTTTTACCTTAATTGCTTTTAATAGTTTCTATTTGCCTGTTAACATCCCATCTGTTCATTCATTAAGACCATGTTTTACTTTAAGACCTTGAATATATTTATAGTATCTGCTGTAACGTCCTTGTCTTCTAGTTTTAAAATCTATGCCATCTCGAGGTCTTTTCTATTTATCCCTTTTTCTCTTGACGATGGATAACATTTCACATTTCCTCATTCTTTACTGGTTTCTATTTTATATTAGAAACTATAATAATGCAAGAAGTTTGGATTATGGTGTCTCCCTTTAAGGAGTGTTAAGTTTCGTTTTGGTAGACAACTAAATTTATTAAACAGCCATTTGGGACCTGTCATGTTTACATTATTTTTTTTTAGAGTGGGTTCATTTACTCTTGAACATAGTCATGATTAGCATGTCCGTTATAGGGGATAGCTCTTACTTCTTGGGCTTGGCTTTCTTGAGTCTCCACTGATTACCCATTGTGTTTGTTGAGATCTCTGCTCAGGCTAGGCTAGCACTTCAAAATCTCCTAGCTCTGCATAATTTCTTGTGTCAATCTCAACCCTGTTTCATGCCATCTCTTCTAGGCCATGTGGAATTTTGTGCTGGATATGTTCAAGTCAAGCCTGCAGCTATGGGAATCACCATGCACATTTCTGGGAGCTCCTCTTTGCATAGCTCCCTTTTCTGACATCCTTATCTTCCAAGTTCCAGCACTTCAGCACCCCTTGACTCTGATATCTGTCCCCTGAATACAATAAGGACACCACTATTTTGGGCTCCTCTTCTGTGGTCTGTGGCAGAATATTAACCTTAAACAGAAACCGAGGGTGATTGTGGACTTATTGTGGGACTCAGATCGCTTTTTCACCCTTCTCTCAGTAATCACAGACCTGAGATGCTTAATGTCCAATATATGAGAAGTACCTCTATATTTTATCTCATTTTGGATTTGAACAAAAACTGTTATTTGGGTATGAGGGCAAATCTAGTGACAGTTACTCTATCATGGCCCAAAGTGGGACTCAGATGGTTCTCTTTCAAAACGGAGGAACAGGTGACAGAATAACCAGCTTATTTTGACTAAGTGATGTGAGATCACGGGCAAGTTGCTTACTCTTTGCCGCTATCTTGCACTTGGAAAGAAGAATTTGATTGCGTAATAGCTGATGCCACCTTCTAACTTTAATAATTATCATTCAACAATGTTTATCAACCATGTATTTAATTCGTAGAGAGAAAATCAATAAAATTAGTGTGCTGAGCCATACTGAATAGATTGTTTACTTCAGTTACAAAAATGTGAGTTGCTTTGGAAAATCCTGTCTATTTTATAGTTTAAAACCAACAATTGAATGGAAATGGGCTGGTGGGTATATACTCCTGGATTCAAAGACATATCAGAATAACTGGGTGAATGGAAATTACTGCTCCTAATGGAACATCCATCCATTTTGTTGGGGTAGGAAAAAGAGTTCATGATCTCTTAAAATATAAACTGTGAGCCACCTGGAGCAAAAATATATGTACACTTGTTTAAAATGCAGATTCAAGGGTCCCACCTACTGACTACTAAATAGCTTCCTGATTTGGAGTCAAGAAACTGCATTTTTAATAATAATATAGGTAACTTCTGTGAAAAATAAATTTTCTTAAATTTATTATCTGGCCATCTCATGTTATGTATCACTTAATGTAGGATTTTTCCCCAGTTCTTTTTCCCTTGGTTACATTTTAATCCGTAAATATTGCCCAGATAATATTTTACTCTACTTCTATGACAATGAGAGAAATAGCTAATCAGATAAACTAATCTGTAATAATATTAATAGGCTAGATTAGATAGCACTATTAAATCTCTTCCCTACCAGCTAAAACTAGACATTCTCAAGAATCCAATTTAGGGGTGGGCCCCACAGCTGATTGGTTAAGTTGCATGCTCCAGTTCACTGGCACTGGGTTTCACTGGTTTGGATCCTGGGTGTGGACCTAGTGCCACTCATCAAGCCACACCTGAGGCAGCATCCCACATAGCAGAGCCAGAAGGACCTACAACTATTATATACAACTATGTACTGGGGGGCTTTGGGGAGAAGAAGGGAAAAAAAAGGATTGGCAACAGATGTTAACTCAGTTGCCAATCTTTAAAAAGATTTTGAAAAAACCAATTTGATGAGGCCTAGGAAAACCATGATTAAATGGCATCATACATGGAGATTTAGCTTCAGGCTTTCACCAATCACAAACGAGAATCAAAGGAGATCGAATGGTCCAACTTGTACGGCATTTTTTCCAATGGCCTTTCTCAAATGAATCACATAACACAGAAAATGACTTGAGATATAAAAGATTTACCTCCTAGGAATGGTGTATAACAAGAACCACTCTGGATGCAAAGGAGATAAGTCAAATGGCTATATATAGAGGCTGCCTGACCATATTAGTACTTAATTTTTTCATGGAAGGAAAGATTAAAAGATTTGCAGAAATCAACAGTAAGCTCAAAACAAAAGCAGAATGAAAAATGAGTGATCGAGGGATCCAGAAAACGTGTCTACTAGAATCACCAATATCTGAGCAGACTAATGAGATAATACATATTCTCTGGTGCCTTCCTGAATGTTTTTCCCTATTTGGGAAATACTGGAACTAGCCTAAATGTATATTATTGAGTATGAAGTAACATATACAAAACCTTAATTGCTCTCCCTGTCACAAAATAAGTACTCAATAAACAGTGGCTCTAATTAATGTCAATGAGGGATAAACTACTGAGAGAATAATACATATTTTGGAAAAAATCATGATTTTATTTTTTAAAGATTTGACAATTTTTATTATTTTACAAACTTTTTGAAAATATTTAAGACAGTACTTCAAATTTGTTAATTAAATATATTTTTGGGGGGCTGGCCTGGTGGTGTAGTGGTTAAGTTCACATGTTCTGCTTTGGTGGGGGTCACTGGTTGAGCTCCTAGGTGCAGACCTACACACCACCCATCAGGCCATGCTGTGGTGGTGTCCCACATAGAAGAACTAGAAGTACTTGCAACTAGGGTATACAACTGTGTACTGGGGCTTTCAGGAGGAAAAAAAAAAAAAATATATATATATATATATATATATATATATATATATATATATAGTTTTTCCTAATCATTAACTGGAGAATAACTAGAGTAATTCTATTTCTACAATTTATGAGCTTCTTCAAATTAAATTCCCCTGAGGGGCCAGCCTGGTGGCAGAGCAGATAAGTTTGCACGTTCTGCTTTGGTGGCCCGGGGTTCGCTGGTTTGGATTCCAGGTGGGGACCTAGCATTACTCAGCAAGGCATGCCATGGAAGGCGTCCCACATATAAATTAGTGGTAGATGGACACAGATGTTAGCTCAGGGACAGTCTTCCTCAGCAAAAAAGAAAAGGATTGGCAGCAGATGTTAGCTTAGGGCTAATCTTCCTCAAAATAAATAAATAAATAAATAAATAAATAGATTCCCCTGAAAATGTCTAAGAGCAAATATTAACATCTCCATCTTAATATGGCATAAATAAATTGGGCAAAGATTCATATTTCAAGAGCATCAAAGAACTTTGTAGGCAGCCGGGCCGGTGGTACAGCAGTTAAGTTCCCACATTCCACTTCTTGGAGCCCAGGGTTGGCTGGTTTGGATCCTGGGTGCGGACATGGCACTGCTTGGCAAAAGCCATGCTGTGGTAGGCGTCCCACATATAAAGTAGAGAAAGATGGGCATGGATGTTAGCTCAGGGCCAGTCTTTATCAGCAAAAAGATGAGGATTGGCATTAGTTAGCTCAGGGCTAATCTTCCTCAAAAAAAAAAAAAGAACTTTGTATATCACTGTTTTGAACCATTACTAGCACAGTCAAAGTTTATATGAACTTTCCATATTTAAAAATGAATTTTTCCATAAATAATGATCTGCAAAGCGCTATGCTTTACTAAGTTTGGCAAATATAATTAATAAGTCTCTCTAATGACCTGTCAGGCTCTTTGAATCTCTGACTTAGTGACTATTTCAGAATTTATAATTTTGAAGCTGTTTCTTTTAATCATATTTTTATACATTTTGATAAATCTGACCAGTTCTTTGTTTGGAGTACTAGTATTCTGAAAATTCTCAGTGTAGTCTTGTGATTTGTGGTCTCCTTGAGAATAGAATTTCATGTGATCATACCAGTATCCATGTCTGTTGACAGTTACAGTAATGATATGTCAACATTTTATGAATAGTTAGCTTTGAGAAATACTCACATGCCAGGATGTGGATTTTTCAAACAATTTAATGTGCTGCCATCTGACAGCAACGTAGACCTTTGTAAAAAAATGTTTCCTTTCTTCTGTTTTTGACCTATAGTGAAATGAAGATTTTACCAATATGGAATTTCTGATAACAGGCTCCTTCCTCATAGGAATAGAAAGCTGGACATCTCGCTTCCTTACTTTTTCTGTTCCAAATACTTGTGTTGCTGGAACTGAATGATTGACAGATTATAGTTCATTTTGGTTTAGGACTTTGAAACTCTTTAACAAAGACTAAGATTTTTGCTTCCCATAACAACTGTTGTTATCTTATATCCAGTATTGGAGTGTTTAGAAATTTTCCCAATAATTTCTGCAACTAAACAACTGCAAGAATATTTTTTACTGAGATCCCTTCTCTAAAACTACACTTAGTAGTACAGCTTGATGTCTGCCACACCCTTAATTACTCAGCATTTGTGAGGATGACAATGTTTTTGTTCTATCTTGTTCAGACTGTCTTCCTATTCATTTTTTAACTATTGCTTTTATTTTGAAGGACAGGGAAGGAAAAACATACGTGGCCTAGTTTAACAAAATGTTGCTGGCTATTACTGCTCATACGTGGTTAAAGATATTGAAACTAACAGTTAAACTACAGACTATTATGTGTTCTATTTTTAACAAAATATGCCTGCTCTAGAGAAGATGAACATAAATTGTTCATACGTTTAAATTATGTAGACTCTCACATCCTGCCTAAATGGTGAATAGTCCTTTCTCTTAAAAAAGCAGTCCTGCCCATTCTTTACCTCACCTTTCGCTCTTAATTACTATTTTGTTTATACTCAGTAATTTACGGTAATTGCTTATAAGGCTTTCTGATATGATTTAATTTGTTTTATGCTGTATATTCTTAGAAATAAAATTAAATTTTTTTTTATCTTTTGTATTTGCTAAAACATGTTGAGGACTTCCAGCTCCTGCTGAGGATGAAGAAAGCTGGAAGAGCTTTGCTCCCAGGATTACAACAAGAAGACACAAATAATTTACATAATCACAACTTTTTTTGAATCCATCAGAAAGCTTATGTCACAGGGCAAGAAACTAAGTTAAAATCTAACAAAACATGGGCATCTCCAAGGAGAAAGCAAGAACAAACATTTTCTTATCTAGGGAAGATTCCAAACAACGTACAAATCAACAGAAGAATTTAGCTAAATTTTCTAATGAATTACTAAAGGCTAAAAAAAAAAAAAGAAAAAAAGAAATAAGAATCCCCTGGAGCTGCTCACCCAAGGATATTCACATCCACTATCAGGGCCCCCACAGATCTCACCAGGTGTTCATGAGAAAGAATGGTGGCAGAGAGAGGGTCTCCAGAGAGCATTCTTGGCTATGCAAGCCTGAAGAGGGAAACAGCACTGCTGTGTAGTACTATGGACTGAACTGTGTCCCTTCAAAATTCATATCCTGAAGTCCTAACCCCCATGTGATCATATTTGGGGATGGAGACTTTGGGAGAGGTTCTTAGGTGTAGATGAAATCATGAGAGTGGGCCTCTCATGATGGGATTTGTGCCTTTATAAGTAGAGATACTCAGAGCTTGCCTTGCTGCCTCTCTGCCATGTGAGGTCACAGCAAGGAGGTGTCCATCTGCAAGCCAGGAAGAAAAGTCTCACAGGAACCTGACCATGCTGGCACCCTATTCTTGGACTTCAGGCCTCCAGAACTGTGAAAAAATAAATTTCTGTTGTTTAAGCTAGAAATCTATGATATTTTGTTTTGACAGTCCAATCAGACCAAACCAAGTACTTGCTATAAGAAAGAAGTGAAACCCACCCAGATTCTTCCACCATAGCACCCCTATAGAACAAAAGACCTAAGCTACTCCTGAAAAGGCAGACTGTCCCCTAAAACTATGGGTGAATACCTATTGCATCTGGTGACACAGAAGGGAAAAAAAAAACAAAAACAAACCCAAAACCCCTTTATACCTGATAAAGTGGTTGCTGCCACTGGGAAAGGGGCAGAAATATGTCCTGGGCCCACACAATAAGAGATCCCCTTTGTTGGGGTCTGTGCAATATCACTGAGATGGCCTCACTATTTAGCCTCAGAAACACAGTGCTGGATGAGACTGGTGGTTAAACATAATAAGAGAATGTTCCTTTCCTCCTTTAGCCAGGCTAGCAAGTATGAGGTAACAAACACAATTGGGAGGAACTCAAGAGCATAGAGAGAGACCTTCTCTGAGGCACAGGTGCAAAAGAAATACCTAAAGAAGAGATTGAACACTGAGAAAATCCCTCTGTCAAACCAGCCCTACCTGAATTACAATTTAATGCTAGAGGATTCTGAAACCTGGTGCAGTGAAGCTTACAACAGTAACAACAAAAATAGCACAAAGTATAGGAAGCAGTCTTTTATCATAAGGCCTATATACTACAAATGAAGTGACATAATATTATTTTATGACAGACTGTGATTAATTAAAGATGTATATTATAAATCCTGATTAAACCACTAAAACCATTTTTCAATGCTTTAAAATATGTAAGCCAACATTGGAGATAAACTGGAATCAAAAAAATAATTTATAAAAGGAAAAGGAGCAGGAAGAGAAGAAAAAAATGAGCAAAGATGTGATGAAACAAACAGAAAATATCCAGCAGGATGATATTTTTTATTCCAATGATAGTAGTAATTACTTTAAATGTAAATGGCTTAACCACACCAATTAAAAGACAGAGATTGTCTTGTCAAATAAAGAAAAAAAGCAACAACTGTATGCTGTCCAGAAGAAAACCAATTTGTATATATATGTAAATATATACATATATTTAAAATATAGATATAGAAAAGTAAAAGGACAGAAAACTATAAAGCCAGTCAAACATGAATCAAAAGAGTGTTGAAGTGGTGGCTATATCAATAAGAAATATAGTACATCACAGAACAAGGAACATTATCAGGGATAAAGAGGGACATTACACAATGATGAAAGGGTCAAATAACAAGAGAACTTGAATATCATAACTATATATGCTTCTAACAACTTCAAAGCTTCAAACTTCTGAGCTTAAAAACAGTTAAAGAATTTAGAGACCTAAAAGAATTAATGGATAAATCCACAATAGTATTTGAAACTTCTAATACTCTTCCTTTGAAATCATTAAAATATTCCTAAAATAATCATTAAAATCAGAAAGTTAGTAAAGATATATAAGACCCAAACAATGACAACCAGTTTGATCTGATTGTCATTTATATGACATTCCACCTAACAATAGCAAAATAAACATTTTTTTTGAAATGTCTCAGCAAAATAGGAAGAGAAGGAATCTTCTAATCTGTTAAAAAGAATCCATGAAAAACCTACAACTAGCATCACACTTAATGGAAAATGATTGACGGTTTTATCCTAAGACTGGAAAGAAAGCATGGTTGTTCACTCTGTCCATGACTATTCACCATCATACTGATGTTCTTGCCTAATGCAATAAGGAAAGAAAAAGAAAGAAAAATTACATAGATTAGAAATGAAGAAATAAAAATGTAATTGGGGACAATAAAATTTTCTTTATAGATAATCTTAAAGAATTAAAATAAAACTATTCTAATAAATAAAAGGATTTAGCAAGGTTGCAACATACAAGGCTGATAGGCAAAAATCAACCATTGTTCCATATGCAAGCAATGAAAAACTGGAAATTGAAATGTAAAATCAATACCATTTATAAAGCACTAAATATATCAAATAAACATAATTAATAAATAGATTCTTTATGTGCAAGTTCTATATTCTGAAAAGTACAAAACATTTATGAAAGAAATCAAAATAGCCCCTTAAAATGAAGAGCTATACCATGTTCATGGATTGGAAGATGCAGTATAATTAAGAAGTATTTTCTTCCCAAACTGATCTGTAGATTCAACATAATCCAAATAAAATCCCAGCGGGATATTTTGTAGAAATTGACAAGCTGAAAAGGCAAAGGGTACTAAAAGAACAATGTGAGAGTCACATTACCTGATTTTAAGACTTGTTGTAAAGCCACAATAATCAAGACAGAATGGTATTGGAGAAAGAATAGACAAATAAATCTATTTGACAGAATAGAGAGCAAGGAAACAGATACATGTATACTTGGTGAATCAATTTTCAAGACTGTTGCAAAGACAATTTAATAGAGAAAGGATATGCTTTGCAACAGATGGTGCTGGAAATTTTTTATATACATATATGAAAGAAAAAAATTCCAATACATACTTCAAAACTTATACAAAAATTGACTCAAGATTATATCAAAGACCTAATTGTAAAATGTAAAACTATAGAATTTCTTTGGAACTTTGGAGAATATCTTTGTGACCCTGGATTCTACAAATATTTCTTAGATATGACACCAAAAGCATGCTCTGTTACAAAGTTGATAATTCAATTTCATCAAAATTAAGAATTTCTGCTCTTCAAAAACACTGTAAAGAGAAGACAAGCACATATTGAGAGAAAATATTTGCAAATCACATATCTGATAAATAATTTGTATCTGGAATATATAAGGAACTAAATAATCAAAAAACAAGCAATACAATAAAAAATGGACAAAAGACGGGAACAGACACTTCCCCAGAGACTTACGTACATGAAAAGATACTCAACATTATTTGTCATTAGATAAATTCAAATTGAAGACACAATGGAATACCTCTATGCACCCACTAGAATAGTTAAAAGATGGAGGGGCTGGCCCCATGGCCGAGTGGCTGAGTTCACTTGCTCCACTGCAGGTGGCCCAGTGTTTCGTTGGTTCGAGTCCTGGGCGTGGACATGGCACTGCTCATCAGACCACGCTGAGGTGGCGTCCCACAATCCACAACTAGAAGGACCCACAACGAAAGAATACACAACTATGTACTGGGGTCTTTGGGGAGAAAAAGGAAAAAAAAAAAAAAGATGGATGGTACCAAGTGTTGACAAGGATGTGGAGAAACTGACATTCTTATACTTTTCTGATGAGAATAAAAAACATTGCAGCCACTTGGGAAAATGCTGTGGCAGTTCTAGTAAACTTAAGATACACTTCTTGAGAGACTTTGCAATCACACTTCTAGGTATTTATCCAAGTGAAATGATAACCTATGTTCACACAGAAATTTGTCAGTGAATGTTTAGATCAATTTTATTCATAATTGTCACAAAGTGGAAATAGTCACTATGTCACTCAACTTAGGAATGGATAAACAAACTGTAAAAACATCATACAATGAAACAAAATTGAGCGGTAAAAAGGAATGAACTATTGATAGATACAAGCAAATAGATGAATCTATTATCCATTATTTGAAGTAGAAGATTGCAGATTTCAAAGACTACTCACTGTCTGTTTTATACGACCTTTTGAAAAGAGGAAAATTAAGGGGAGAGAAAAGGAATCAGTGGTGCACATGGGCTGTTTGAGGAGGACTACGAATTAACCGAAGTGGGAAATGGCTGGGATGGTATTCTGGGGTGATGGAGCCGGTCTATATCTTCATGGAGCTGGTGATTATATGGTTGTATGTTTTTGTCAAAACCTTTTGAACTGTACACACCAAAAAGTGGACTTTGCTGTTTCCCAATTAGACCTTAAATTTTAAAACATGAAAAAAAAGCATTTGCTGTAGGACAAAATAGAGGTTCTATAAATTTCACTAGATTGAATGAATTGTTTTGTACGCATTTGCTTCTGATAAATCATGGAACCACCTTAACAAACAGCAGAGGCTTTGCCATATCTATAAAATTCCCTTCAACATACCAAAGGTAATAGCTATTCCTTCTTGTTCACTATGGGAAGGAATGCGCCCACGTAAGCACTTAATTATGCATCAGTTACTTTGCTAGGTGTTGGGATATAAAGATGAGAAAAAGATACGCTTCCTACCATCCCTGCAGTGAGATTCTCCTGGTGGAGTCCATTGTTAATCAAATAACCGTGCAAACAAATGGAAGCGATTACAAGTGCTATGATGATAAGTTACTTGATGTTGTCAGAGTTTATAAACAGTAGGGACTTCATCTATTTTCGGGGATTAGAGAAGACACCTCTGAAGAAGTAAGGTTTGAGGTGGAATATCTGGAGATTGCATAAATGTTTACTTGAAAAAAGCAGAAGGGAAAGTAGTCCACGCTAAAAAAGCAGCATATTCAAAGGCTTTGTGATGAAAAGGTTGTGTTCAGTTGGCTGACTGGTGGGAAAATCAGTGTGGTGCACAGGACAAGGAAGGAGTGGCACAGCGAAGGAGTGGCATAGCGAAGGAGTGGCATAGCGAAGGAGTGGCATAGCGAAGGAGTGGCATAGCGAAGGAGTGGCATAGCGAAGGATTGGCTGAAGATACCGCAAAGGTCTTGTGGGTCATTTTAAGCATTTAGGTCTTTATCTTAAGAATAATTGGAAGCCTTTAAAGATTTTAAAGGGAAGGAATAGGTATGAGTGAGTGGGTGACAGAACAAATTTAGAGATGCATTTTTTAAAGATAGGTCTGGCTGAAGTATGCAGAATCTATGTGACTAACTAGTATAGTTGTGGTGAGAGATTACGTAACTTGGACAAGACTAGTGGTGGAAGTGATGAGAACAACATAACTGAGTGACATGTAGGATGTAAACTCTACAGAATCTGGTGATGAGTTGAATATGGAGTGAAGCAGAAAAAGGCTTTGTGGCTGATTGATCAGTTTCTGTGTTGCCAAATCAGATGGCTGTGCCATTCACTAGAACACTAGGTCACTTGCTATAAGTCCATCTTTGTTAGGAAAGATTATAACCTCATTAATTTATACATTCATGCCAAAATGTTTATTGAGCACTGTATACCAGAAACTGCTCCATATGTTAAAAAAAAAAAAAAAAAAAGACAAAATCCTTGTTCTAAAAGGACTTTCCTCAGGTTTGACTACCTGCAAACCTTGTTTTTCAAAAACATGTCCTTTAAGCCCATGAAAAAATAAATTTATGGTTAATAAATTTGTTTTCAAAGTAGATCCACTTTCCTTTAAAAATGTATAATTTATTGCAGTGCTACAATATTTAAGAGAACAACCACCCTTTTCAGGCTTTGTGTGAACAATTATGAGACCTAAATAATGCCTTATATATAGTCTAATTCGACTGGGTCTGGATCAACTTCAGTGAACCTGGAACATAATTGCATGGTGGTTTGATTTATTTAAGCGCATACAATACTTATTATTCAACGCGGACCAGAGTTTTAATCCATGATATATTACAAATATTTAAGAATCCTATTTGTAGACAAGTTCAGATTATTGACTCATAGAACAATATAGAAGTAACAAGGCATGTCTCATGTCTCGTATTTCATTTTTCCATCCATCTGTTTCTTCAGCTCAGTCCTTGACAACTCTTCTGCTCCTTTCAACCACGTCACCTTAGACACAGTCAACTTTAGGAAGCTGCTACAGCTGGAGGTACATCCTCTCTCTTATCTCCTCACATGTCACCTCTCTCATCTCCAGCTGAAAACAAGAGTATATATATATATATATACATGAAATGTTTATATTATGTATATGTATTGTATAGACACAGAGCGTCTTAAACGTAAGGATTGTATTATTATTCATAAATAGATCACCTTTATTTGCAGGGTGACGGCACAAAGAGAAAAGAGGTCATCTCTATCAGCTGCATTGATGGCATGCCTATGAGTGGCGTATTATCTCCCCAGCTCCCTCACTCTGACTTACTTTCCAGCTGTTAGTCCACTGTAATTTTCTGCTCCCCAGACCCAAGACCAGGAGATGGGCTATTTCCTTGTTTAGCAAGTCTTCATGAATAATTATGCCTCTAAAGAAAACCAGACTTTGTAAAACACTGTTAATAGGAACTCAGTTGTTGCTGAGTACAATGATAGGAGAATGCGTGGTGCTACCACATATAGACACCAAAAATAGGAGCCCCCAAAACAAACCAACAGCCTCCCTCAAAATGCCAGTGCCACCAAACCCCTGACTCACACCTCTCCTGTGCTTACACAGATCTCCTCACTCTGGTCCTTGTGACCCTGTAGCGCTGTTCACAAAGCAAACTAAGGAAAAGCGCAGGCTGAGTCTGGCACGGGTGTCATGATGGGGCTTTTGCCAGGACAATTAAGTTCATTATTCTTTTCAAGTGAGTATAAGAAAAAGAAATGATTTGGCCTGAGGTGTGAGACATATGCTGCATTCTTGTACCTTCCTTAAACTCCTGTAGCAAAGGCTAGTGTTATTTATGGAGGTTATTTTCACTCCAAAATTATGCACTCAATGCCTGAAACCTTTATCATTGTCATCACAGTGATCGCACACAATCTTATTAGGATCCTGATTCAAATAACCTGGGGGAAGAAAACCCACATAATATTCACAAGACAATTTGAAAATTTGAACACTGACTAGATATTTAATAAGAGTTATTACTATTTCAGGAGTGTGATAATGGTTTATGGTTATATTATAAAAGAATCCTTATCTTTTAGAAATACTTACTGAACTATTTAAAGATGAAAAATAATGTCTAGAGTTTGCTTCCAAATGATACAGGCTTGGAAGTGGGTGCAGGTTTGAATGTAACAAGATTTGCCATAAGGTTTTAATTATTGAAGCTGGGTGATACGTTCATTAGGGATACATTATACTGTTCTTTATACAGATTTGAAATTTTTCTTAATAAAACCTGAAAATGATTCTAATTGCCATCTGTTGAGCATTTATTTGATGTCACTGACTTCAAATACATTATCCCATTTTAGTCTTGATGACGAGGTGACTGATGTTTGTTATTGGCTCCCTGTAATAACTGAGATTGGTAAAATCAAAAAAGTTGAGGTGCATAGCTAGTAAAGGGTAGCAGTTCAAGGCCCATCTGATTCCAAAGGCCCCATTCTTTCTACCACATGGTACCGTGAACAATTCCAGGACTTTTTCTTTGAAACAGTAGCAAGTTTTTCTCCTGTTCAGACACTTTGACATTGCCCTTTGGTTTGCATTGACAGATACTATTTACCTGTCTCATGATATTTTCAGACATGTCTCCTAAAGCTTCCTCAAATATAAAATGCCAGATAGCTAGTCTGACTAGCAAGTATGTTCAAAATATTAGCTGGAATTGCTGTTTCCCTTTTCTTCTCATTTTCTTTTCTATATAGTGTTGGATAAAATAAAAAGTATTGAGAGGATGATGTTGCTTGCCTATAAGTTTTCACTTCTTAATTAGCATCATATAGCAATGGTTGCAAATGATGGGGCCACTTTGACCCATTTTTAAAGAAAACTTCAGTTACTACCTGTTGTGTAGTGATTGGTCTGCCTGCTATTGCATCCTATCTCTCAGTAATTTGCAGCAAGATCCGGTGGCCTGCTTCCTAGTGCCTTTTGAGGTGAGGCAACGCTGCAGAGGAAAGAATCCTCAACAGGCAAGGTGGCAAGACCTGAGCCTCTGCTGTTTCTTAGCTGCTTTACCAGAAGCAAGTCAATTTATCTCATCTCTGTTTCATTTTGCACATCTAAGAAATAAAGAACTTGGTGGTAAACAGTTATAAACTTCCTTTCAACTCCATTTTTTCCCCTCTTGGTCTTACCTCATTGCACCTTACAGTAAATTCTTCCTTACCCTCTTATCTTCCATTCTCTGTGTTAGTCCCTAAATTACTTCATTATCTATATAAAGGCCAATTGAAATAGGTACAAATGAAGAGAGAACTGATTAGCTTTCGCTTGCAATGGAAGTTTTACACTAGAGCGATAGCAAGGCCTATTGCTGTAGGAAAGCAAAGAAATGATGCTGTGTGCCCTGCGAAATAGATTCTGACAAGTAAGCCCAAGAAGTCTGATTAGAAGTGCAGATTTCCAGGCTTTTATCAGCATTTGATGCATTTCTTAAGCATTTATGAATATATTTGTTTAAAAAGATGGTTTGTTTATATGTTGCTCAAGTCAGGACATAATGGCAAAATCACTGTATCATCTCTTATTACCAATTCCTCTGAACCATCCAGTTCCCATAGAAGTCATTTGAGAAACATTAACTGCTCCCTAAAGGGAGAGCTGTAGAGGAACCTGCGTTCACAGGTCATTAGTTACCTTCTGCATTACGTTACCTCAGTTATTTTTAGATAATCTCACTAATCT
Organism: Equus przewalskii; assembly: GCF_037783145.1. NCBI lineage: Eukaryota > Metazoa > Chordata > Mammalia > Perissodactyla > Equidae > Equus > Equus przewalskii. The sequence continues at coordinate 9,446,356 of NC_091849.1, forward strand.
GATATTCAGGGTAATTTCTAAATAATTTAGTCCCTGATGTATTTGTATTCCCAAATTCAAACCCTTAAGAAAGTACACAGGGAAATCTCAGAAAAGGGAAAATTTATGACTCATGCCAAAGAATTTCCCATTTTGAAATCCAAGGTGGTTAATCTAGTGTAGATCTTTCCCCCCTCTGTTTGTTTAAGCCAGCAAAATAATCTAACATTCCTTTATCTTTAATTCTTAAACTATTTCACTAATTTAAGAAAATAAATGCTGTGTAATGGGTTTCTTAAGAGCAATCTTTGACTGATTTCCATTGCGCAGGTCAGTCTTTGAAAATGCTACAGAAGGTGTCTGCCTGAAAGGCTGTGTGCCAGGAAGACAGAATACCGAGCTGTGCGCCAGGGTGAAGGCGGAGCCCTGAGTTTTACAATCCCCAACTTTGGGCAACGTAAGGTAGGGATTGGCTTTCCCCTTGTCATAGTGGGATTGCCCCCCAGGGGTCCTGAGGAAGGAGAATCAAGAATGAAGTAACGTTCGTATGTGCCCCAGAGGCCCCTGGTGCTCAAGTACCCGAGTAATTCCTTTGGGTCTTGATGCAAATAAATGGCAAAACACCTAGGGGGAAAGGTCTGAGAGAATGGCTGATTCCTTTGACTACATTCTTGATTATTGCCTTTTATGCTTGTTCTTATTCTTTAATAAAACTCTATGTGTGATTTGGCTCCTATTTTTCTCATGAAGTGCAATACATGCTTTGAAATTTAATTTTACCAGTAATAAAGGAGAGGCTCCAGTTGCCCATCTTCATTTTTAAAAAATAAATAAATTAAAAAACACAACTCTTTAATCTCTCAAACCATCTTCCAGACCTGTGCTTCATTTTTCTTAATATAGCATCTTTACTTTCACAAATCATTTCTCTTTAGAAATGTAACATGCAGCTCATATAATCATGGACATTGAACCTGTTGAATAGGCATAGGGTCAAAATCTAAGATATTTCAGTGAAATCTAAAGGTAAATGAGTGGGTTAGAAAGAAGTTTTCTTAGCCTGGCTTCCCCCACCATTCACCCCTTCCCCTCTCCACCCACCTCCCTTTATGAAAGTAATGCATAAGACTAGAGTTTGTGTAATTTATTTGTAAACTGATTTTAGGGGATAAGAGTGAAACCCAAAAAGAGTGAAGCAGGGAAGGAAGAAGGAAATTAAACACAAGGGTGTATTAAGCATGACTATTTATTTTATGTATTTCTGATGCTTTGACATCTGGGTCTTATTGACTTTGGATACACTGCCTCTCTCAGGGCTGGCCAATTCCTGGAGATAGTAAACGACTCTCCTAGGAGTGTGCTTTTCACAAGCAAATTACCCATGCTTCCTCAACTGCCTCTTTTATCGGGCTCTTACACTCCAGGCCGCTATTCCCCTGCCCTGATCACCCCACAGCCAGGTATGGGACCATTACCCCATGCAGCCCCTACCTCCTGGAACCTGCTGAAATTATTCAAACTAGCCAATCCTAAACTTGCCTAGCTGCTTACCCTACCTTGCCCATTCCTTCCCGCAAAAAACACAATCAAGGCTCCTGTTCACATTTGCCCCACTCCCCGGCTCTGGTCTGCTGACCAACCCTTATGCTTCCCTGTGTGGCCCTGCATGGCATCGAACTGTAACAAATTATCTTTTCAGCAGCAGTCATCTCCCAAGGTTGGCCTCACCATACCTGAATAATAACAAACCAATATTTTAAAACAAAGGGTATGTTACCTAGATGGTTATGGCACATAGACAACTGGTCTCAAACTCATCAGAACCTTTGAGAAGCTTTATAAAATGTGTCTTTTGAGGACCGAGGGGAGAGCATTTGTTCACTGCCTCCTATCCTCTATCATTGAGTCTTCATGGGGCACTAACACCCCTATGCCTCCAGGATTCACATATGTGAGTGCTGAGTGGGTTTCCACAGGCATTTCCCACCTTAGCTTCAAAGCAGTCCCAAGGCAGAAAGCTAGAAGGACACAGTGCCTCTAATGCAAGATGCTGCCAGATTACACTTGTAGGAAGCTGGATTCTACAGCAGTGGCTTGAATAAAAGATGGGTCCCAGTCCCATCCCTGGCACAGTTCAGATTTTCTTCCATCCTTTATTATGTCAAAGCCCTTACTGCTTATATGATAGCATACTGTGATCTCTACAAAAGGCTTAGGGTTTGTGGACTAAGCTGCAGACCCTCGAGCTAAACTGGTCCAGAGATAGTAATTTATACGCATCATGCCTCTCCTCCACCAACTGATTTATCTTATTCTCACTCAGTTTTCACCTGGTTTAGGATGCTTGCCTGGTGGAGTGACCCAGACCCTAATCCCTGAGGGACTGAGACATTATTTACCTTTTATTTTTTATTATGATTGTTGCAAATGCTTATATTTGTCATAACTAGACATAAAGAGACCAAGGCTGCCTCAGTGAACCGCTGGGGTTCCAGATGTGCTCTTTCCTGTCCTTATTATGTAGCAGCAAACTCAGTTCTTCGCAGTAGTCAGAGTCAATTACCCTTAATGGTCTAATAACTCTTCTGTGCCTGTTGATCCAATAGCACGAGGAGCTCAAAGTGACCAGGTGGTGGTCATAGTTTGAAGTCCTTTGAAAGCCGAACTGCATGTCCTAGTGAAAGTGATTCCCCGGGAGACCAAAACATCTAGTCTGACAGAGCCTATATGTTCAGACATGCAAAATCAGGTTCTGCAACTGGGCTCAATGGAAACGATGGTGAGAGACAATAATCTGCTTCAGCCTCTGGTTCCAGGGCCCATATATATAGCAATCGGCATCAACCAACAATCAGCACCATGTCTCAGCTTTGGACTCAGCGTGTATACCCCATCCTGAAGCACAATACCCAAACCCCAGTTTGTTAATCTGCTAATAGAAAGGCAATCCCATATCTGGGGATGCTAACAATTCTGGTAAAGATAATTCACTACCCTCCCAGGATGATAGGGTTCCACTATAATCAGCCTCCATCAAGTGGCTACATCTTCTCTCCAAGGGTTGTTGTCATTTAGAGGGCTTAGCATCAGTGTCTGTTGGCAGGTTGATCATTCAGCTGTGGCTCTAGCTAGATCACGATTGCTGAGAGGGCACTATGTTGATACACACATGTGTAGTGTCCCTTGCTGCCTCTGGGGTTACTTAGTTCATGAGCCCTTTGTTCTAGACTGCAGTAGCTGGCAAGTCATACATTGTATTGAGTGCCTCCTCTTTTTAATTTCTTTCCAGAGGATGTAACGATACAGAGTGGGCTTTGGACCACTCTCATACTTCCCTCCACATGACTTCCCTAAAATTCTTTGTTTCTAATCTTCGAGTTTTGCTTCTTCTAATCCCATGAGCAGTCAGCCAAGACATTTGTGCTGCCCAGAGTTCACATATATCTGTACTTCAGTCATTTCTCTCTCCAATCAAACTGAAAGACAGAGTACATTTCTTGCAGCTCTGCCCACTAGGAGAATTTCCTTTCTTCTCTATCCATTAGGTCCATCCCAAGTGGGACAGCATGTGGCAGCGATCCTTTATTGACAAGTATGCAATATCTAACTCGCCTATTCTTGAAACAAGCCTGAAATTTTTCCTCCTTGGTCAATATTTTCCACTAAGAGAATAAATCTGAATTGAGCAAGAGGCATCATTTTAAAAAGACAGATTCAATGAGAGTCTGAACCAACAGTTCCTGTGGTTTTCTTTTGTTTTCTGCATCTATTCTGGCCTGGTGCTGAATGTACTATTTCCACTGTACAATGGATTGCTGTGGTTCCTGACTCAGTGTACAGAATAATACCCAACTCATGATGGGAATCTCTGATCAGTTAATTAATGCCCCATGATGATGTACGTAGTGTCTGCTAGAATCTAGTAGCACACCAGAAGCCATTTTTCACGCATGACGTGTATTTTCTGCATGTATAGTATACTTCAATAAAAGCCTTGGAAAACATTCAAAGATCCTTCACTAGCTGCTGTGCCTCTTTCTTATTGGTATGTACATGGAGCAACAACTGGTCCTTTACCTTAGAGAGGATTTTTCAGCTTACATTCCAAACCATTTGTATTAGTCAGCTCTGGCTGCCATAACAAAATACCATAGATCAAGCAGCTTAGATGACAGAAATTTATTTTCTCAAAGTTCTGGAGGCTAGAAGTCTATGACAAGGTACATCTTCCAGCTGGTTCAGTCTCTGGTGATGACTCTCTCCCTGGCTTGCAGACAGCTGCCTTCCTGCTATGTCCTCACGTGGCCTCTCCTTGGTCCTTGCATGAGGAGAAGGGAGGGAGTGAGAGGACTTTCTTTCTCTTTCTGTAAGAACACCAATCCTATCAGATCAGGGCCCCACTCTTCTGAGCTCATTTAACCTTATTTACTTCGTTACTCCAAATATGGCCACCTGGGTATTAGGGCATCAACATGTGAATTTTAGGGAGACACTTAATCAGTCCATGACACCATTTAACCCCTAAAAAACACTGATATTGCAGACTGGGTTTTTTATGAGGGAAGGACTGCCTATTTTTATTGAAATTATTTCTTTTACAACCACTTCCTTGTAATTTCCAGAGAGAAAATACAAAACAAGAAACAGACTTGGTTTCGAATACATAAAATTGTGCCGGAGTTTAAATGTTTAAATCAGCATTACTGGAAACATTGTTACAGAAGAATGTAAGCGTACTCCAGGGCCCTTCAGTATTCCTGAGGAATAAATGTGATTTCTCTTTTCCTCCCACTGGGATGGGTTTTTATCTGTTATTTCTTCCAACCTGGGGCACATGTAACTTTTACTACTACGGCATTCAAAGTATTTACCATTTCTTACTCACGCTTGCATGGGGAAATCAGTGTCAATGGCTTCCACTTGGCCCTTTCTATCATCATGGCTCCTCCCAACTATAAGTCCGAGAACCAATATGAAGGTTCTACTAGCTGCTCAGTATATCCATCCCAATATATTCTCAGAGACCAAAAGAATAGCCATGGGGAAATTAAAAAATCCTGATCCTTGGCTTCCACACTAGTTGGAGGATCTAGTTGGTAGAGGGTATAATGAGGGTAGCAAGATTTTTGAAAGCTCTCCAGATGATTTTAATGAGTAGCAAGATGTAGGAATCACTGCTGTATATAAGTGGACTCACAGTGAGACAGACTTGAGCCAGTACTGTATTTATCACCTGGCCTCCATAGCCCCACTCTAACTGGAGGACCATCACAGCATTTCAGGTCCACTCTATCAGTGTCAGCTCATACTCTGCTTCCAACAGCCATAGAAAGTCTGTTTTCCCACTTCCCTAGCACATGGCTGCCTGTGCCTCTGGGGATGATTTGGAGGGTTCTGCCTCAAAGGGGTCCAAAATTACTTTTAATTAATGGATTTTGGGCATCAATGGAATAGGTTAGATCTGAAAATTGGGTAAAGGTTTTTAATTTTTCATCACACCAGCCAATTTTAGTCTTCTGCTTGTCAGCTCTTGATTTTTTTTTAATTAAACAAGTCTAACAATACTGTATTTGGCTGTCTATCTCCCTTTCACCTAGAAACGCCGTGGACTGTCAGCCATCACCACAGATCCTTGAAGATCAAGGCAGCCTGGTTGCTGCTTAGACCTCTCTGTCCATTTCATTCACTATGTGCGTTTTGTGAGTTAAGTGCCACCACCTGGCCTTTGCCATTTTGGAGTGATTTGTGGTATTAGGGAGCCCAGTTACATGGCAGGATCTCCTATTGTCAACGCCAACCTACAAAGAACAACCACCATCAATCTTCTCAACATGCTGGTACACCGTCACCAGTAAAGTTCCTTATTTTCTTAATGATGGCATGTACTTTAGGTCCTCCTAGGGAACAGGTCAGATGGTGGGTACTTTTGTCTTGCAAAATAAATTCATTATAACATCCTACCTCCTGAGCACCTTGAACATTTCTCAATTCTACAGCAAGGCGTCTCCACCTCATTTACTATATTTGATGTGTCCAAGTTTCAAGGAGACATCCTAGCATTTGTAGTAATGCTCAGTTTCCAGTGTGCTTTCTGGAAAGTTAAACTCAGAATTATAAGAGCAGACCCCATGTCAATAAATTCTTGTCTATTCATCTTTATATTCTACATTCCTCCATTTCAACTGTAGATCAACTCTCTAGTACTTGCTGGAACATAGCAGCCATAATCTGTAAGCATTTGAGTTTTGCTATTCACTTCCAGAACAGTGATTGTATTTTCCCACTTGGCCTATAATGAAACCTGATTCCAGTTATTAAATTAGCGATAATGAATGGAGGTGAAGCTGGACTTGAGGAGGACGAATCTCTTCATCTTGAGAGGCATCTACCTCAAGGGAGATCTTTATAGAAGCTCCAGGGATAGATATGCAGATCTCCTCTAGCAAGGAGGTTTCAGTAGAATCTGAGGATTCAAGATCCTCAGACTCGTAATCCCAAGTGTTCCCATCTAGGTGTCAGGGGTCCTTTCTTATCCTGGCACTTTCACATAGGACTCCATTGAGGCATTTAGTCCCCTTATTAGTCTTGCTACCCTCATAATCAAAGCTGAAGTCTTGTTTATGATGCAATCTGCCCTGCAACCATAGAAGATAAAGAGCTCTAAGCATGGGGGCCTCTGGCTTTCACAGCATGTTGGAAGTTGATCATTATTAGATAAGAACCTTTTATTTTATTTTTACAAGGCTTCTAAAGCAGTTAACGAAAGACAACCAACCTATATTTACCCTTGCCTCCATAATGTTCAAGACCAGTCAATGGTTAATTTTTACCTCCAACTCACCCTAATCCACCATGGCTGAAAGCTTTAGTAGCTGTAATGCTACTGAATGCCACCTGCCTGATGACTAGAAATGGCATCCTTATTGCCAGTGAGTGCTCCGGTACCAGAATCTTCTTTCTAAAGTCTGATTTCTAGGATATCTCTAGTGCCAATTTCCTTAGTCTGGTATGCCTTCACCAAAAACAGAGCCTCAGCCCTCAGCTTGTGTCAGGTGGTTTGTTTGGGAAGTAGTCATAGGGAAGGAGAGAGAGACAGGCGTGTTGGTTGAAATGGGGAAGCAGGGGAAGCCAGTACATTATTGAGCTGATCACTGAGGTCTGCAAGTGAGACTCAGTCCCACTGGGACACTCTGAGACACTGTACAGAATGATCCTCAGACTTGTGTTCCTAAGGGATGGAAGGACGGGCAGTTATCTGCCTGATCCTTTTCCCATTGCTCAAGATTGCTCCATGGGCTGTTTACTCTCCATCACTTCTAGTTTGTTTAGAGAGTTTCTATGTGATTCCCCTGCCACAACATTCCCCTGCCACCAAGTAGCCTTGGTGTAGAAAGCAAGAAGTACAGTTGAGGCAGGGGTGCTAAAAAGCTAATTGCCATAGTAGTGGCTGGAGTAAAAAGAAAGTCAAGAAGATGAGAGATCTAATCCATTAGCAAAAATATGTTTTATATTTATATTTACATTTGTTAAAGGTTATTTACACTAATCAATGAAAACTAGAATATCCTCTTTTAATGTTCTTCCAAGGATCTATATTTTCAGTTCTCATTATGGTCTGAAGTACTGCCAGTTTGTGTAAAGTAAGTAAGTTTTTGTACTGGTGTATTTCCATGTGTATATTTGTCAGATTATCACTCTATAGCTTCAAGTCACTATGAATAGAATCATGAAATATTAAGTCTTGAGTCTAACAAATCTACTTATTCAACAAATGAGGAAATTAGAGTTCATACTTAAGTGGTTGCCATATAATCACATGTTAAATTAGTGTCAGGTACAGGAAAACGACCCTGACCATTACCTTCCCACATGATCTGTTTCTCCTTAGTCCGTGTCATCTTTGATACACAGGGTAGAATTGTATGATCAAAGATAGCAAAATACTGACATTGCTTAACCGTCACTTACAAATCATAAAATGAGAATCAGTGAGTTTCTCAATAATATATTTCTTATTGAATTTACTGAGAAAATTTCTCTGGGGTACTAGCAAGGGGAATTTGGGGAATAGGCAAATATATATGAACAGCTGTTCTTACCAGAAAAAAGATCAGAGAAACTAAACTCATTCCATCTTAAAATTAAATCTTTTTCTTCAAGGCTGTATAAACTAAGTATTCATGATGAGATGAATAATTCCGATGAGATTTCTACTACCAATCCAGATATGTTGTTAATATGTTGGGATAACAATCACTCGGATTTATTTGCCCAAGAGCAAGAACTTATCAGAAACATGTATAATATAGTTTTTCCTCTTTGATAATTACTCTTATATACTTTTCCTTCTTGCCTCTATCCTTTGCTACGCTCATGTGTACCCATTTTGTATGCTGTCTTAACATTGAATATTTATGTTTTTCCTATTTCTGTTATTCTAATTGTTCTTCCTGAAACATAGACTCTATTCTTATAGCTTATAAAATTTTATTAAGAATCTGTGCTATAATAAAGAATATATTTGGTCTTAATCTCCGGTTCTTAACATGGAACTTCAAAAAGCCCCTGGAATTTCCTGAGTAATAAGGATGTCGTTTGTTTTTCATAGCAAGCTCCTTTCAACCATGCCTGAGTTTATGCTAATGAGTGGCTCAGTGTGGGTCCCTAGATATTTTCAAGGGAGGAGCTGGCCATGCCAGAAAGATCAAGCAATTCACTAAAGTATTGGAAATTTCAGTCTCATTCCCTGACTTCATTGGAGAAGAGGGAGCTGGAGATTCAGTTCAGTCACATGGCCAGTGATGTAATCAATCATGCCTATGTAATGAAATCCGCAATATAAACTCTGCACAATGGGGTTTGCATGGTTTCCTGGTTGGAACATATTGATGTACTAGGATAGTGATGCACCCCAACTCCATGGGGACAGAAGCTCTGGTGCTTGTGACCCATTCAGACCTTGTCTATGTGTCTTTTCCATTTGGCTATTACCAAGTTGTATCTTTATAATAAAACTGTAATTTTAAATACAGTGCTTTCAGTGAGCTCTATGAGTCATTCTAGCAAATAATCTGACCTGAAGGAGGGGTTGTGGGAACCCTCAAATTTGTAACCAAGTTGGGCAGAAGTTGGAGTGGCTTAGGGGTACCCAAGACTTGAGATTGATGCCTAAAGTGGGGAAAGTTTTGTGAGACTAAGTCTTTAACTTACAAGGTCTGCAATAACTCCAGGTAGTATCACAACTGAATTGAATGGTAGGACACCCTACTATTGGTGTTATAGAATTAGTGGTGGAATGTAGTTTCACTTTTTCTACAAATTATCTAGTCTGAGATTTTGGTGCCATTATCTTGAGGCTTATGGCTCTGAGATTCTTTGACTTTCTTAGATATAGCCAAAGCTAATTTTTTCAGCATTGCCTCAAGATCATTAGTTAGGGGAGAATTTGGTTCTTGGAAAAGCCAGAAAGGAAATTATGCTACTCGTTTCTCTGAAACACTATCCCCAGATGGCCTTTAGTTGCCTCTTTTTGATGCAAACTAGGACTAGTCTTGCCATTAAGTGTGGGATTTCATCTGCTCATTCATTGGGCAGCTGTGATTACACTTAAAAACAGACAGTGGTAATCTGGTCTATAGAATTGATTTTGACATATTAGGAGAATTTGCTGCTTTTGAGATAACCTGACTATTGTAGAAACTCATCTAAGTTCTTCCAATGAAAAAATCTGAATAGGAATTAAGTTTAGATCTTGGAAACATCATTGATATTCTTATATTAGAAAGACGTCAAAAGATGTTCTTTGTAGTTACGAGGTAATGCTGTGAAAATTGCTGTCAGAAGTGGATAACTTGTTTGATTTTTGTCTTTTTGATCCTGTGTGGTAACATTAAACACTAAATGTGGTGAAGGGTAAACAGAATTTTGTTAATTAGCCAAAGTTAAAAGTAAATGAGATTTACACAGACAGCTTGTAGGTATATGTAGAACTTGTACTTTTGTGTATCCTTTTGTGCATACTTTTGGTTAAGAAAGAGAAGCCTAAACAATAAAGAGGGTGTGGGTGTGGGGAGGGGAGAGGGGGCGCTTCCAACGTTGTGCAGAGTAAGCTGATGGGAGAGCTTCTATCCTAATCTGGCCACAGAAAAATCTTGGAAAAAAATCAATAGCTAAACCTCTTTATTTGTATAAATGTTGCACCTGCAATGCTTTAAAGTGAACAAACTAGAAAATAACAACAATACTTAATTTATCTCAAAAATATGGGAGGAGGAATTGTCATGTGCCAGAAATGAAGAGTGAACTAAATGTCAAAATAGAAAATAGAGGGGGCCGGAACCAGAGTTGACTTTACATGGTGGAGGTTAAGTATTTTAAACTCAGGCGGAGTAGGGACATAATCTCAGGTCTTCACAGGCTTAGAACTGCACCCATAGAACAAAGCCCAGAGCCTCAAAAGGTTTGTCCACATGTGAAGCAGCCCTCGACATGCTGTGTTTTGCTTTGTTTGGAAATGTCTCCTTCCAGCAATGACAGACAATAATTTGAACCAATCTTTTACTGAGTACAACTAAAAGGTCTGTGTGCAATATTTTCTTAAAATGTTTTTAAAAGTTTCAAAGTGCTTTCGTGATCTTGAGAAATTACTTGGTCAATATTCAAAGAGAAAGTGAGAACCCAGAGAGAAAAGTCCAGCACTCAAGGCTGCTTTTGCTTTGAGGGAAATTGTCAATCCAGAAGTATACCTAAAAAACTGACATGTAAGGAGGTCTGTCCAAGTTAGGGAGTCTTAACCTTGCTCACCAACAAGTATGATGGGGGCCTAAATGTCAATACCCTCGAGGAAGGGTGACCCCAAACTAAAGCCATCATCAGGAGGCTTCACATGGGTGGTCCATGGAACCTCAAGGCTCGAACTTAGGGTAAACTAGTCCCAGACTGTTTGTACCAACAGAAGTACAGTGATGTATTCTCAGAGAGAAGGTACTATCCTCTCTGGCCTCAAATTATTCCTACAAATAATTATTCAATTACAATGATCAGACAGTTACGGAAACAACACAGCATTAGTGAGAACTATCAAAACAAGACACAACAAGAACCATCACAAAGACTCTAAATATAGCAGTTATCAGGCACAGATCATCAAATATCTATTGTGTACTATGTGCGAAGAAATATTTTTTTTTAAATTTGGAAATTACAGCAGGAAACTGGTAATTTAAAGTGTTATAGAGCCAATTAAAGAAAATATAGAATTTCTAGTTTGAACTGAAAATTATTACGTAAAAAGAGGCTTTTAGATCCTCAATATTCTTCTGACAGGAAGTAGGTTGATAAAGCTATTCAGCAGCAACACAGGCTACTTTTCCTATCAAGGAAATGGTGCCTCAGAGGGCAAACCAAGAATTCAGAGGGCGGAGCCATGAATGCAGAGGGGGAGCTGAGCACCACAGAGAATTAATCCCAGGCCTTGAAACCTAAAGGAGTTTGACAACTAGATTTCAAAACTACTTAAGACTGGTGACTCCTTTTAACCGTCCAGTTTCCCCCTTTTTATACCAGCATGTCTATAACTGTTCCTCTCTCTATGCCTGGCCCACTGTTGTATTTGGGGAGTGCTGTGGGCACATAACTCCATCTCTAGTTTCTCGGATCCACAGATCAAGCAGCTTTGGGCCCAGGATGAATTACACTTGGGAGCTTCCTTGGCACCTGATTTAGATGAGGAGATTTTGGACTTTTCTTTTTTTTATTCTTTTTCACTTTTTTTAATTGAGGTAACATTGTTTTATAACGTTATATACATTTCAGGAGTACATCATTATATTTCCATTTCTGTGTAGGTTACATCATGTTCACCACCCAAAGACTAATTACCATCCATCACACACACTCGTGCCTAATCCCTGCTTTCATCCTCCTCCCTCCCCCATTCCCCCCTGATAGCCACCAATCTAATGGCTGTATCTATGTTTGTTTGTTATTATTGTTTTTGTCTTCTATTTATAAGTGAGATCATGTGGTATTTGACTTTCTCCATATGACTTGTTTCACTTAGCATAATACCCTCAAGGTCCATCCGCGTTGTTGCCAATGGCAAGATTTCATCTTTTTTGTAACTGAGTAGTATTCCATTGTGTATATATACTATATGTTTCTTATCCATTTGTCCCTTCATGTGCACTTAGGTTGTTACCAGGTCTTGGCTATTGTGAATAACGCTGCGAGGAACATAAGGGTGCATATATCTTTACGCATTCATGTTTTCACGTTCTTTGAATAAATTATTCAGCAGTGGAATAGCTGGATTGTATTATAGTTCTATTCTTAATTTTTTGAGGAATCTCCATAGTGGGTGCACCACTTTGCACTCCCAGCAGTGGTACATGAGTGTTCCTTTTTCTCCACATGCTCTCCAACACATTATTTCTTGTCTTGTTAATAACACTCCTTCTGAAGGGCTTCAGGTGATATCTCATTGTAGTTTTGATTTGCATTTCCTTAATAATTAGTGATATTGAACATCTTTTCGTATGCCTGTTGGCCATGTGTATATCTCCTTTGGAAAAATGTCTGTTCAGATATTTTTCCAATTTTTTAACTGGGTTGTTAGGTTTTTGGTGTTGAGATGTATGAGTTCTTTATATATTTGAGTGTTAACCCCTTATCACATACACGGTTTGCAAATATCTTCTCCCAATTGTTAGGTTGTTTTTGTTGTTGTTGTTGATGGTTTCCTTTGCTGTGCAGAAGCTTTTGAGTTTGATGTAGTCCCATTTGTTTATTTTTTCTTTTGTTTTCCTTGCCTGGTCAGACATGGTATTTGAAAATATGCTGCTAAGACCGATGTCAAAGAGCATGCTGCCTATGTTTTCTTATAGAAGTTTTACAGTTTCAGGTCTTACATTCAAGTCTTTAATACATATTGAGTTAATTTTTGTGTATGATATAAGATAATGGTCTACTTTCATTCTCTTGCATGTGCTGTCCAGTTTTCCCAACACCGTTTATTGGAGAGACTTTCCATTCTCCATTGTATGTTCTTGGCTCCCTTGTCCATAGATGTTTATTTATGGGCTCTCAATTTTGTTCCATTGATCTGTGTGTCTGTTTTTGTACCAGCACCATGCTGTTTTGATTGCTATAGCTTTGTAGTACATTTTGAAATCAGGGAGTGTGATACCTCCAGCTTTGTTCTTTATCTCAGGATTACTTTGGCTATTCAGGGTCTTTTGTTGTTCCATATAAATTTTAGATTCTTTGTTCTATTTCTGTGAAAAATATCATTGGAACTTTCATGGACATTGCATTGAATCTGTAGATTGCTTTAGGAAATATGGACATTTTAACTATTAATTCTTCTAATCCAAGAGCATGGAATATCTTTGCATTTCTTCATGTCTTCTTCAATTTCTTTCAACAATGTTTCATAGTTTTCAGTGTACAGGTCTTTCACCTCTTTGGTTAAATTTATTCCTAGGTATTTTATCTTTTTTGTTGCAATTGTAAATGACATTGTATTCTTAATTTCTCTTTCTGCTACTTTGTTGTTAGTGTATAGAAATACAACTGATTTTTGTATGCTAATTTAGTATCCTGCAGCTTTACTATATTTATTATTTCTAAAAGTTTTTGATGGATTCTTTATAGAGTTTTCAATATATAAAGTCATGTCATCTGCAAATATCTCAGTGGTTGCTGGATCTTGTCAAATGCTTTCTCTGCATCTATTTAGAAGACGATTTGGTTTTATTCTTTACTTTGTTAATATGGTACATCACATTGATTGATTTGTGGATGTTAAACCATCCCTGCATCCCTGGTATAAATGCCACTTGATCATGGTGTATGATCTTTTTAACATATTGTTGTATTTGATTTGCTAGTATTTTGTTGAGGATTTTTGCTTTGATATTCATCAGTGACATTGGCCTGTAATTTTCTTTTTTTGTATTGTCTTTGTCCGGTTTTGGTATCAGGGTGATGTTGGCCTCATTGAATGAGTTAAGGAGCTTCCCCTCCTCTTCAATTTTTTGGAGGAGGTTGAGAAGTACAGGTTTTAAGTCTTCTTCGAGTGTTTGGTGGAATTCAACAGGGAAGCCACCTGGTCCTGAACTTTTATTTTTGGGGACATTTTTGATTAGTGTTTCCATCTTATTACTGGTGATCGGTCTACTCAAATTCTCTACTTATTCTTGATTCAGTTTTGAAAGGTTACATGATTCCAAGAATTTATCCATTTCTTCTAGATTATTCAATTTGTTGGCATATAGCTTTTCATAGTATTCTTTTATAATCTTTTGTATTTCTGAGGTTTCTGTTTTAATTTCTCCTCTTTTGTTTCTGATTTGATTTGTTTGAGCGTTCTCTATTTTCTTTTCTTGGTGAGTTCAGCTAAAGGTTTGTCAATTTTGTTTATCTTTTCAAAGGACCAGCTCTTAGTTTCATTGATTTGTTCAATTGTTTTTTTAGTCTCTATTTCAATAATATCCACTCTGATTTTTATTATGTTCTTCTTTCTACTGATTTTGGCCTATGTTTATTCTTCATTTTCTAGTTCCTTTAGGTGCACTGTTAGATTGTTTGAGGTTTTCCTTGTTTGTTGAGATAGGCCTGTATTGCTATCAACTTCCCTCTTAGAACTACTTTTACTGTATCTCATAAATGTTGGCATATCATATTTTTATTTTCATTTGGCTCCAGGTATTCTTTTATTTCTCCTTTGATTTCTTCTTTGACCCATTAGTGTTCAGTAACATTTTGTTTAATCTCCACACATTTGTGGCTGTTCCAGTGTTCTTCCTGTTTTTGATTTCTAGTTTCATACTGCTGTGGTCAGAAAAGATGCTTGGTATTATTTCAGTTTTCTTAAATTTATTGAGAATTGTTTTGTGTCCAAGTATGTGATCTATCCTGGAGAATGGTCCATGTGCATTTGAAAAGAATGTGTATTCTGTGGTTTTTGGATAGAATGTTCTGTATATATCTAATAAGTCCATCTGGTTTAACGTGTCATTTAAGGCCAACGTTCCCTTATTGATCTTCTGTTTGGATGATCTATCCATTGGTGTAAGTAGAATGTTAAAGTCCCCTACTATTATTGTGTTACTGTCTATTTCTCCTTTTATGTATGTTAATAATTGCTGTATATATTTAGTTACTCCTATTTGGGTACATAGATATTTACAAGTGGTTTTTTTTTTTTTGGTGGATTGTTCCTTTTATTATTATGTAGTGCCCTTTTTTGTCTCTTGTTACAGTTTTTATTTTAAAGTCTATTTTGCCTGATATAAGTATTGCTATTCCAGCTTTCTTTTCATTGCCATTTGTGTGTAGTATCTTTGTCAATTCCTTCTATTTCAATTTGTGTGTGTCTTTAGGTCCAAAGTGTGTCTCTTATATGCAGTGCATATATGCGTCTTGTTTTTTAATCCAATAGCCACCCTATGTCTTTTGATTGGAGCATTTAGTCCATTGACATTTAAAGTAGCTATTGATAAGTATGTACTTATTGCTGTTTTGTTACCTTTTTTCCTTGACGTTTGAGTAGTTCTTCTCTGCTCCTTTCTTCTTCTCTTGCTCTCCACCCTTATGGTTTAATGGCTTTCTTTGGTATTATGTTTGCGTTCCTTTATCTTAACTTTTTGTGTATTTGTTATAAGTTTCTGGTTTGTGATTACCATGAGGTTCACTTATAATAACCAGATAAATAGCAATCTATATTAAGTTGATGGTCTCTTAAGTTTGACCTCTTGCTAAAAGATCTATTCTTTTACTCCTCTCCTCCCACATTTTATGTTTTTGATATTATATTTACCTCTTTTGTATGTGTGTCTATCTGTTAACCTCTTATCTTGGAAATAGGTAATTTTAGTACTTTGTCTTTTGACCTTCATATGAGCTCGATAGATGGTTGATCTGCTACCTTTCCTTATTTGCCTTTACCAGTGATTTGATTATTATTATTATTTTGATAATTTTCTTCCTATTTGTGGTCTTTTCTTTTCCACTTTAATACGATCCTTTAGCATTTCTTGTAAGGCTAGTTTATTGGTGATAAACTCCTTTAGTTTCTGCTTGTCTGGAAAACTCTTTATCTCTCCTTCTATTCTGAGTGATAACCTTGCTGGGTAGAGTATTCTTGGTTGTAGGTTTTTTCCTTTCAGCACTTTAAATACATCATGTCACTCCCTTCTGGCCTGTAGGTTTCTGCTGAGAAGTCAGCTGATAGCTTTATGGGGTTTCCTTTGTATGTCACTTGTTGCCTTTCTCTTGCAGCATTTAGGATCTCTGTTTGTCTTTAGTTCTTGACCTTTTAATTATAGTGTGTCTTGTTGTGTGCCTCTTTGAGTTAATCTTATTTGGTGCTCTCTGTGCTTCCTGCATCTGGAAGTCTGTTTCCTTCCTTAGGTCAGGAAAGTTTTCAGCTATTATTTCTTTGAATGGATTCTTTGCCCCTTTGTCTCTTTCTTCTCCTGGAATTACTATAATACAGATGTTAGTGTATTTGATGTTGTCCCAGAGGTCCCTTAGACTGTCCTCATTCTTTTAAATTCTTTTTTCTTTTTTCTGTTCTCCTTGGGTGATTTCCTCTGGTCTTTCTTCCAACTTGTTGATCCATTCTTCTGTATCATCTACTCTGCTACTGATTCCCTCTAGTGAATTTTTCATTTCCATTATTTTCTTCTTCAGTTCTGATTGATTCTTTTTTATATTTTCCAAGTCTTTGCTGAAGTTCTCACTGTGCTCATCTATTTTCCCAAGATCAGTGAGCATCTTTATGACTATTAGTTTGTACTCTTTATCAGGTAGATTGTTCATCTTTGTTTAGCTTAGTTCTTTTTCTGAGGGTTTTCTTTTTCCATTATTTGGGACATATTCCTTTGTCTCCTCATTTTTCCCATTTCTCTGTGCTTATATGTATGTTTTAGGTAGATCAGCTACATCTCCTGATCTAGGAGAAGTGGTCTTAATTAAGAGATGCCTTATGAGTCCCAGCAATGTGCTTCCCTCTTGTCACCAGTACCAAATATTCTAGGACTGTCCCCTGTGTTGGCTACATGTGTCCTTCTGTTGTGGCAGGGTTACTCTTACTGCCACAACTGTGCATGGGAAGGCTAGGCTGCACCCCTGGCCAGCTAGCTGTAAGGCACAGCTGTGTGCAGCTGCCAAGTTCTCATCAGTCACTGTATTGGGCAGGGAGCCCCAGCACACTTGGTTGCAAGGTCTAATAGCACATTACTGCTACAATTTTTCTGTTAAGTGAGTAGACGCCCAGTGTGGCTGGTTGCTAGGCTCAGGGGTTCACAATTGCTGTTGGCCTGTGACCTGCAAGGCTGTTGTCAACTCTCTCAGAAACACAGCTGGATGGGGCTGGCCCCAGGCATGGCAGCACACAATTGTTTCAAGCATTAGAAAGTGGGGCAGATCCCCTACATGGCTGTTTGAGAAGCACAAGTATGCTGCAGTTGACAAGCCCTACCCCCACAGGCCCACACGCAGTCCTCCCCATGTGCATGCCCAGCTCCACTGAAGCAGACTCCCTCACCCTGCTGCAGAGGCACCACACAGTCTGCCAATGCAGACCCACTCCTCATGCATGCCCTGCCCCTCAAAGGCTGACTCACTTGCCTCACTGCAGAGATCCCACACAACCCACCTATGCAGGACCACAAGTGGCCTGAGGGCTTGTTGGTAGGTGGGGTCCATCCCTAGGGCAGGCTGCCTGCCCTGGCTGAGCTGGATTAAATTGGTGCTTTAGTGGGTGGGCCAAACCCCTGCACGAACAGGCCAGGGGAAGAACTCTAATGGCATCTGCCAGAGTCTGTGTCAGCACACCTGTATTAGGTCACAATAATGGCTGCCACCAATGTCTCAGTCCCTGGGGAGGTGGTCCTAGCAACCCACTGCCTCTCTGAGATGCTCCCAGAGCCTATCCAGTGAATCTCTTTTCACCAAAGGGCTTTGCACCTTTCTTTCTTGTGATTTTGTGTGGCTTTCTGAAATTGGTGAATTTGTGTGTGGGCCCCTTAAGAGTGGGCATTGTGTTAAGGTGGTAAATTTGTGGTAATTTGTTACACAGCAATAGCAGACTGACATGTGGGATATACTACCAGATCAGGAGCTAAGATGAAGTATGAGAGGTCAGCAAGAGATTGTATCACTCAGGGAATTCCATGATCTCTTCAAAGATATAGGGAGAATTTGTGGAAAAGCTGTAAAAGAACTGTACAATTAAAAAAAGCCAGGATTTGACATCTGCCGCATATAGGGCACAAATACCCTTATTATAATGATGGACAAGTAGGATATTTTTTGCCCTCTCACTCTGAGTTCCCTGGTCTTGGAAGAGCTCATAGCACCTCAGTGAGTGGAGAAGAAGACGAATGAAAAAATGGAGAAAGTGTGAAACAACAGAGCCCTCCTCTGCTCTCTCACTGAGTTAGAGGAATTCACAGGTCAGATTCTATTAGTGTTAGAAGTGTTCAACTGGATGAGAGATTGAAGTTCAGATTAGATACCAACTGGACATTTTAAGGCTGAAAATGACTCTAGTGCCTAAAAGTTGCTGGATAAGCTGCTTGCTGTATCTGAGATGTAAACCAGAGGTGAGGAAAGGAAATATGATGGAGTGGAGTGGAAGGACAGTTTTGTGAGAGACGTAATACTTTCTAATGAATTCACTGTACCACATGAATTCCACCAAAAAATTGTAACTGTTGGGATGGGTTCAAAGGGGAGAGTTCAAAACAGTACCAGTACTCCCAGGGTACCGCACCAATCTTTCGTTTGTTTCTTCAAATCTTGTTTACAACTTTCTAAATAATCCTTTATTAAAATCTCCTCCATTACTCAGTTATAGTGGACCATCTATTTACAGCCAGGAGCCTAACAGATATTCTCACAGAAGAAATCAGGCATAGCAATAATTATAGAAAAATATAATCTTTCAGACAAAAAGGATGATTATGGACTTAGGGAATCACAAATATCAAATTTACCAGCTCATTACAATGAAATAAAAATGAAAAACTTTTATATGCCAAAAAGCATTGCTATGATATATATAAAGTCAAAATTTAAAGAAATACAAGGATAAAGTTCAAATCCAAAATAATGGTGAGGTATTTTAATACACTACTCTTAGTATTAAAGATATCTAATAGAAAATAATTATTAAGAAGTTAGACAGTTAAAACAGCACAACTAGCAAGCTTCATTTAATGAACATACATAGTACCCAGGGCCAATTATGGAAACGATTTGTGTTATTTTGATATATTACTCTGAAATAGTTTGGATATCCTACAATGTATAAGGAATACTTTAAAATATAGATATGTATCTAGCACTTGTTGGGAGATAATTCTCTGTGAGCCTCTTGCATTTCTTCTTGTCTTGTGACAGCCTTTTTCCAGACTAAATGAACAGCCTTGGAAGGTAGAGAGAGTATCTTTGTCTGAAGCAGAGGGTAGGTTTGCTTGAAATCCAACATAAGAAAGAGAATGTTTTTATTATTGGACGAAAATTGGGCAGGTCTACTAGTAGCTTGCTTCTAAGGTTGGGATGTCTTAAGTTTAATGTTCTTCAACAATGACCCAAATGCACTGTGTGTGCAATACTCATTCAGGCACACTTCTGCATCATCCCATGGCACTTGGGGTGCAAGAAGAACTGATATGCACATTCAGGTCTCAGAGTGGTGAAGCTTCCTAGTTTTGCTCAGCTCTGAGTGCCTCACTATCGCTCCTCATTTCTAACCTAAATCTGGCCCACATCTTTGAAAACTGGATTTAAGATTTTCTCTGAGTAAGATGGGAACTCACTGAAGGGTTGAGCAAAGAGGTAACATCTGACCTGTTTTAAAAGGAATACTCTGGCTATTCTTTGTAAAGGGATAGATAGGATGAAAATACAAGAAGGGGAGCCAGGTAAAAAGATGTTAGTCTACTATACAGACAAGTGGTGATTGTGACCAAGAGCATATGGTTGCAGAGGCCGGATTTGAATCTTTCCTATTTTCGAGAATTCTAGCTGTATACATTATTAGTGGAATCTAGTGGGCTGCAGCTGAATAGGAAGCAGGTCTTCCCTCTCCCACTTTTTGACAGCCATGACATGACCACGAAGCTAAGGCTTGGCCGACTAAATCTGAGGTCTGTGACCAAAGGTGGAATGATAGCTGAGGACCTGTCACAGGGGCACACAGGAGCAACAGCAGCTATGGTTTACTGCAGCAGTGGTAGGGTCCAGGGTCAGTGTCATTCAGCCATGGGAACAACCTGTCCTAAAGTTAAAGACACTGCAACTTGTTCATACTGATGTAGTTGTCCAGCCTCCAGAGTGCTGCTTGCTTCTGTCCATTTCAATTCTGTTAGCTCCTGGATTTTTCCTGTAGCATTTTTTTTCTTTTCTTGTACCTAAGAATATCAAAGACTTTGCACCAGATCTTAAATTTCACCTCCTCCAGTTTCCAGAGATGGGATCTTGGACAAATTCCTCAATTTCCTTACTTGTAAAATAAGCTCACTCACATTTCTTGTGAGGCTGACATAAAATAAACAAAATGTTATCTCAGAAACTGGAACATGAGAGGTACAGTCTGAAGGTAGGTGCTATTACTGCTCTTGTTAATGCTCTTTAAAAATAAGTTTACCAAGAGTGACATCAGCAACATGGCAAAGTGAGCTGTTCCCCTTATCTCTCTCTCTTCAATCTACAACTAAATGGACATTCGTTGTTCAACAGAGGATACCCACACAGCATGACAGGATGCCTGAGAGACTCGCTCTGCTATACATCTGTAGGTGGATGGACTATACCTGGGGACATGGTGGAGATAGGTGAGCACTCTCTGGCCCTCCTGTCAGTGCTGTGCGTGTGTGAGACTGTTCTCCCACCTGAAGCAACTGTAGTACCACTGTGGCCCTGAAGGTGAGAGCATGCTTTAGTGCAACAGTGGGAACAGGTGACAGCAGGCCTGAGCCCCTACATGATCACTTTCCAATCTGGTGGGAGAGCCCACAGTGGCACCACAGTGCCCAGGGAGTAGCCCAAGCTCAGACCCCGTGGGGGGGGCCCTACCTATCAAGCACAATGGCTGGTGTGACCTAGGAGGAAATGGCAGTGGATCTTGCACCTGGGTGAATGAGTTCCTGGCTGCTGTGAATGCCCATGGTACCTCTGTGGCCCCAAAGAGGGGAGCATGTCTCAGCAGGACTATGGGAGCAGGCAGCAGCAGCCCTGAGCCCCCATGTGATCACTTTCCCATTGGGTGGGAAAGCCCACAGGGCCATTGTCTTCCCAAGGAGTAGCCCAGGCTTGGACACGCACAGCTGTCAGAGATCACAGCAGGCTCAGAATACACAGCTCCTGACCCCTTGAGTTGCAACAGGTGGAATCTGTGACTAGATACTATCACTAAGTTTAGGCACAAATCAACCCCATCAAATAGTATGAAGAGGTATATTAAAACTCCACACCGGAAGGAAAAAGACAAACACCCAGAAATCAATCCTGAAGGCACAGAAATTTACAATCTAAAAGATAGAGAATTCAAAATACCTATCACACAAAAATTAAATGAGTTACAAGAAAACTCAGAAAGAGAGTTCAATGAAATCAGGAATGAAATTAATGAACCGAGAGAATTCTTCACAAAAGAGATAGAAACTAAAAAGAAAAGAATCAGAAATGTTGGAGATGAAAAACACAATGAATGAGATAGAGAAAAATCTGGAGTCCTTAAATAACAGAGCTGATATTATAGAGAATAGAATTAACAATTTGGAGGATATAAATATATTGATGCTTCAGATGGAGGAGGAGAGAACTAAGACTAAAAAGAAATGAAGGAATTCTCTGAGAAATATCTGACTCAATTAGGAAATGCAACCTAATGATTATAGGTAGACAAGAGGGAGAAGAGAGGGACAAAGGAGTGGAGAGCTTGTTCAAAGAGATAAGAGCTGAGAACTTCCCAAATGTGAGGAAAGAGCTAGAATTACAAGTCAAAGAATCTAACAGAACTCCTAATTACATCAATATGAAAAGACCTTCTCCAAGGCATATATTAGTAAACCTGGCAAAAGTCTACAACAAAGGAAAAATATTATGGGCAGCAAGGCAGAAGAAAATAACCTACAATGGAACCCTTATTAGGTTTTCAGTGGATTTTTCAGCAGAAGACTTACAGGCTAGGAGAGAATGGAATGATATATTCAAAATACTGAAAGAGAAAAACTTTCAGTGAAGAGTACCCTATCCAGCAAAAATATCCTTCAGATATGATGGAGAAAACAAACTTCCCCAGATAAATAAAAGTTGAGGGAGTTCATTGCCACAAGACGTCCCCTACAAGAAATGATCAAGAAGGCCCTCATACCTGAAAAAAAATCAAAGGGTTTACAAAGGCTTAAGCAAGGAGATAAATCAGCAGAAAAAATCAGAAAATTGCAGCTGTCTATCAGAACAGGTTAGCAAACACTTAATTATAACATTAAGGAAAAAAGGAAGGAAAGGAAACATCAAAAATAAATATAATCATTTCATTTTAATGACAAACTAACACACAAAACAGAATAAGTTGTGACAACAATAACTTAGATGAGGATGAGGAAAGGGATGGGAACAGCTTAAACTAAGGAAATAAGAGGCTATCAGAAAATGGACTATCTTATCTATGAAAGTTTTGATACAAACCTCATTTTAACCACTAAAGAAAAAATCAGAACAGAGACCCAAATGATAAATAAAGAGAAAGCTGATAAAACCATCACAGAGAGCCACCAAACTGAATTGGCAGTCCAAAATACACAGGACAAGAAACAAGAGAAATACAGAATAACCGGAAAACAAGTGATAAATTGGCAGCATTAAGCCCTTATATATCCATAATCACTCTAAATGAAAATGGATTGAATTCTCCAATTAGAAGACACAGAGTGTCTGGGTGGATTAAAAGACAAGACCTAACAATATGCTGCCACCAGGAAACACATCTCAGCTCTAAAGACAAACACAGGCTCAGAGAGAAGGGATGGAAGACAATACTCCAAACTATTGGCAAACAAAAGAAAGCAGGTATTGCCATACTTATATCAGACAAAGTAGACTTCGAGATAAAAAAGACAACAAGAGACAAAAAGGGGCAGTATCTAATGATAAAAGGGACACTCGACCAAGGGCACATAACGCTTACAAATATATATGCACCACAGTCCATAAAGCAACTATTAACAGACCTAAAAGGAGACATTAACAGCAAGAAAATGATAGTAGGGGACCCTAAAACTCCACTCCATCAATGGCTAGATCATCCAGACAGAAAGTCAACAAGGAAATAGTGGAAGTAAGTGAAACAGTAGACTAGATGGACTTAATAGATATATGTAGAACACTCCATCCAAAAACAGCAGAATATACATTCCTCTCAAGTGCACATGGAACATTCTCAAGGACAGACCATATGTTGGGAAACAAGACAAGCCTCAATAAATTTAACAAGATTGAAATCATATCAAACATCTTTTCCAACAATAATGCTATGAAACTAGAAATCAACTACAAGAAAAAAGCTGGGAAAGTGACAAATATGTGGAGACTAAGCAATATGCTACTAGACAATCAATGGATCATTGAAGAAATTAAAGGAGATATCAAAAAATATCTGGAGAAAAATGAAAATGAAAATGCACCATACCAACACATAAAAAAAAATGCAGCAAACGTGTTCCTAAGAGGGAAATTCATAGCAATACAGGCCCACCTTAACAAACAAGAAAAATCTCAAATAAGCAATCTTTAACTGCACCTAACAGAACTAGAAAAGGAAGAACACACAAAGCCCAAAGTCAGCTGAAGGAGGCAAATAATAAAAACTATAGCAGAAATAAAGGAAATGGAAACCAAAAAAAAAGTAGAAAAGATCAATGAAATTAAGAGCTGTTTGCTTGAGGAGATAAAATTAACAAATCCTTAGCCAGACTCACTAAGACAAAAAGAGAAAAGGCTCAAATAAACAAAGTTAGAAGTCATGGAGGAGAAATTACAACAGATACCACAGAACTATAAAGGATTATAAGAGAATACTATGAAAAACTATATGCCAACAAATTGGACAATCTAGAAGAAATGGATAAATTCTCAGACTCACACAATCTCCCAAAACTGAACCAAGAAGAAATAGAAAATCTGAATATACCAATCACAAGTAAAGAGATTGAAACAGTAATCAAAACTCCCCCAAAAATAAAAGTCCAGTACCAGACAGCTTCCCTGGAGAATTCTACCATTCAAAGAAGATTTAATACTTATCCTTCTCAAACTATTCCAAAAACTGAAGAAGGTGGAATACTTCCTAACACATTTAATGAGGCCATCATCACCCTAACCCCAAAGCCAGACAGGGACAACACAAAAAAGATAAATTACAGGCCAATATTGCTGATGAACATGGATGCAAAAATCTACAACAAAATATTGCCAAGCCAAATACAGCAATACATTAAAAGGATCATACACCAAGATCAAATGAGATTTATACCAGGGACACAGAGATCGTTCAGCATCTGCAAATCAATCAATGTGATACACTACAGTAACAAAATGTGGAATAAAAACCACACGATCATCTCAATAGATGCAGAGAAAGCATTTGACAAGGTCCAACATCCATTTATGACAAAAACTCTCAATAAAATGGGTATAGAAGGAAAGTACCTCAACATAATAAAGGCCATATATGACAAACCCACATCCAATATCATACTCAGTGGGGAAAACCTGAACACCATCCCTCTGAGAATAGGAACAGGAAAGGGTGCAGAACAAGGGCACTGCTCTCACCAGTCCTAATCAAAGTACTACTGGAGGTTTTGACCAAAGCAATTAGTCAAGAAATAGAAATAAAAGGTATCCAAACCGGCAAGGAGGAAGTTAAACTCTTGCTGTTTGAAGATGACATGATTTTATATATAGAAAACCCTAAAGAATCCATTGGAAAACTGTAAGAAATAATCATCAACTACAGCAAAGTTGCAGGGTACAAAATCAATTGTATTTCTATACTCTAATAATGAACTAACAGAAAGAAAACTCAAGAATACAATCCCATTTATAATTGCAACAAAAAGAGTAAAATACCTAGGAATAAATTTAACCAAGGAAGTGAAAGATCTATACAATGAAAATTATAAGACATTATTGAAAGAAATCCATGGTGACATAAGGAAATGTAAAGATATTCCATGCACATGGATTGGAAGAATAAACATGGTTAAAATGTCCATACTACCTAAAATAATCTACAGATTCAGTGCAATCCCAATCAGAATCCCAATGACATTTTTCATGGAAATAGAAGAGAGAATCCTAAAATTCATATGGGGCAACAAAAGACCCCATATAGCTAAAGCAATCCTGGGGAAAAAAACAAAGCTGGAGGCATCACAATCCTTGACTTCAAAATATACTACAAAGCTACAGTAATTAAAATGGCATGGTACTGGCACAAAAAAGACATACAGATCAATGGAACAGAATTGAAAGTCCAGAAATAAAACCACACATCTAAGGACAGCTAATCTTTGACAAAGGAGCTAAGAACATAAAATGGAGAAAGGAAACTTTCTTCAATAAATGGTGTTGGGAAAACTCGACAGCCACATGTAAAAGAATGAATGTAGGCCACTATCTTTCGCCATACACAAAAATAAACACAAATGGATTAAAGACTTGAGGGTAAGATGTGAAACCACAAAACTCCTAGAAGAAAACTTGCAGAGTACACTCTTTGACATCAGTCTTAGAAGTGTTTTTTCAAATACCGTGTCTACTTGGGCAAGGTAAGCAAAAGAAAAAATAAACAAAAGGGACTTCATCAGACTAAAGAGCTTCAACAAGGCAAAAGAAATCATGAACAAAATGAAAAGAAAATTCACCAAGTGGGAGAAAATATTTGCCAATCATATATCTGACAAGGGGTCAATCTCTAAAATATATAAAGAACTCATACAACTCATCAAAAAAAAAAAAAAACACCCAATCAAAAAATGGGCAGAGGATATGAACAGACACTTTTCCAAAGAAGATATACAGATGGCCAATAGGCACATGAAAAGATGTTCAACATCACTAATCATCAGGGAAATGCAAATCAAAACTACACTAAGATATCATCTTACACCTTTAGAATGGCTATAATTACCAAGACAAAAAGACAAGAAATATTGGAGGGGATGTGGAGAAAAGGGAACCCTCATATACTGCTGGTGGGAATGTAAACTGGTGCAGCCACTATGGAAAACAGTATGGAGATTTCTCAATAAATTAAAAATAAAAATACCATCCAATCCAGCTATCCCATTACTGGATATTTATCCAAAGAATTTGAAATTAACAATTCAAAGAGACTTATGCACCCCTATGTTCATTGCTGCACTATTTACAATAGTCAAGATGTGGAAGCAACCCAAGTGCCCATCAACTGATGAATGGATAAAGAAGACGTGATGTATATACACAATGGAATGCTACTCAGCCATAAAAAAAGACAAAATCATCCCATTTGCAACAGCATGAATGGACCTTGAGGGTATTATGTTAAGCAAAGTAAGCCAGACAGAGAAAGACAGACACCATATGATTTCACTCATATGTGGAAGATAAACAAATTCATGGACAAAGAAAACAGAATAGTGGTTACCAGAGGGGAAGGTGGCATAGCGGTAAAGGGACACATATCTATGGTGACTGACAAATAATAATGTACAACTGAAATTCCGTAATGTTATAAACTATTATGACCTCAATAAAATTAAAAAAAATATAAATTTAGCAAGAGTCAAATCAGGTGTGACTTTGCCAAGACTTTCCAATACGATTTCTCTAGAGCTTTTATAAATACAAATGAAGATGGTAAGTATAAAAACAGTCTTTAGATAACATTTTTCTTTACTTTTTATTATTGTTTTTTTTTTAATTTTAGAACCCGGAGGTTTCTTAAGAGTCCAATGGACTTTCCTTTCTTGATTAGTTTGAAAAAAACAAACCAACCAACCAACCCTCAGAGCTATCTTCAGCATTCTAAGGTCCTAATCACGAGATACGCCCTATTGACTATTTCCTTCTATGACCAATTGTCCTAATGTTTCATGAGCTCAGAGGGCAGCGATCTCATTTTTCTCAAATTGTCTCACAATGTGTTAACTAAATTCTTTTCAAATAAAACAGTCTCAACCTTACAAAAGTTGAACTTGTGGCCCACTGCTCTCATTCTTCTCATTGAGCAATATTTCAAACAAGAGGAAACGCAGACAATCTGAACTTTTGCCATTTTAGTTCAATGCTTCCAAATCTATTTTAATCAAATCTTTCAAAATGATGTCTCATAAAACTGGGTTTAATTACTAATGTCTTATGAACAACAAAACTGAAAATAAATTCATGTTTTTTTCATGAATATTTCATTGGGAGTAGACTGTTGCCTGCAGTGTCTAAATTTGGACATTCAAGAGCACTGCTTTAGTAGGGTTTCTGTGATTCCTGTGCCACAAAGCTTAAAGTAAAAGAGCTTTGTGTTCTGTTGGAAAACTCCCGTAGACTGAATGCATCATGTCAAAGACTTTTGGAAGGTTCATCAAAGGAACTCAAAATCCACTTCAAAATAATCTAGGGCCGGCCCAGTGGTACAGCGGTTAAGTGCACATGTTCTGCTTCTTGGCGGCCCGGGGTTCACCGGTTCAGATCCCAGGTGCAGACATGACAAGGCTTGGCAAAAGCCATGCTGTGGTAGGCGTCCCATGTATAAAGTAGAGGAAGATGGGTAAGATGTTAGCTCAGGGCTAGTCTTCCTCAGCAAAAATAGGAGGATTGGCAGTAGTTAGCTCAGGGCTAATCTTCCTCAACAACAACAACAACAACAAATCTAAAGTTAGATTTAACGGTATACACTGTTCACATGTGCACTCTACAATGCGAGTTAAAAAATTCATCAACCGTCATCACACTAATGCAAGTAAAATTCATGTGGATGGCCATCAAGGCAAAACTTAATGAGGAAATATAAACTACTCTTTATTTTTTACACAAAATAAATTAGTTAATGAAATTGCAGATTTTTTTTTGAAGTGGCATTGAGTTTGTCAAAAATAAACCTAATGATAACAAAAATTTAATAGATCATGGAGGTATTTGTCACTTAAAAAACGGACATATCTCATCAGAAGAGATGTGTGAAATCATTGGTTGGGGGTTAAAACGTGAAGAAAGGATTGACTATACTTGCTTTTGAGTGTCTATCTGGCCTAAGTACACCATATTCCTCCCCAAGCCTTTACAAGATCTGCTGAGAAACAAAGAAATATAATTCTAGTTAGCTTATTTACTTTTTGACAGCCTTAAGAACTTTATTTGAAATTTCCATCATGGAACACCCATTATTTGATTAGGAATGCATTAGCTGAGCAAACATTTCTGTAAAAATAAATATAAATCTGATTATATTTGGTGAGTTTAAAAAAGCACTCAAATTCTTAGACTAAAACCTAATGTTTGGTTTTCTTTTTGTTTCTTTTTCTAGTATCAGTCCCCTAAGCGCACTTGACTTGCATCTAGGATTTACATTGAGGGAGGAATTTCAATTCAATTCAAAAACCTCATAAATACCTCAGTGGAACAAGCTATTTAATATTTTCCACAAAGTCTTATTTTTCCTTTATGCGGAAAAATAAATTTGTTTCCCACTATCTGAAGGATATACCCTGGGCATTTTTTCTGAAGTGATGATGGATTTACACTGATTCAGAAGCATCAGATCATTTATATTTTTTTACATTAAAAGTATTGACATTTTTGTCCACAGTGTTTCAGGTATTGTATTAGTTGCTGTTGGCACAAAGAATAAGACAAAGTTCTTGCCCTCAAAAATGTCAAATTTAGAGGAATAAAAGGAAATGTTAAAACATAAGAAAAACAAAATCCTTAAGATTTGGTTTGATGTGTGAAAATTGCTATAGGAACTCAGAGAGCAAAAATGATCACAATTGTCTGAGAGTAGTGACAGAGAGTATTATTTAATCTGGGTTTTGAATGGTGAATATAAATTTGCCAGAGTGGTAGCCAGGAAGAACAGATGACAGAGCATCCTGCCTTTCAGGAAATTAAGCAGTTCATTCTCGAGGATTAAGGAGAGAAATAGAAACACAAGATAAACTCTTAAGATCATGTTAAGGAACTGAAACATAATATTTTGAGTAATTCAGGTTACACTGAAGGATGTTATACCCATGAAATTGGGGATAGACCACAGAGAAACCAACTCAAGGAGGTAGACTTATGAACGAAGCTTCTCTACTAATGTAAGCAAGAAATCAGGAATACCCGAACCAAAGGAATAGCTCTGAAATTAGAGAGATGAGAAGAGGTGAGAAAGACACTTAGATGATGACTTAGATTAAATTTGTTGATCAAATGCACATAGACGATGTTATCAAAAAGAAGAAATCCAGGATTACTAAGTGTTCTGCCTGCAGAATTGACTACAGGTATGGCATAGATTGCAAATAATAAATATTAGTAGGTGGCTTTAAATGAGGAAAGCTTTTTTGAAACACATCTTCGAAGACCTTCCCTGAATGGACATCTCAGTTATAAAGAAGAAGAAAAATAACATGCAGGCATTCTTTCTTTTGCTATAACAAGAGGCCAGAAGAATGATCATTTTTTTCCCCAAAATGAAAACATACCATCACATTCAAAATCTATTGGGAAAAGTTAATCAAGAGAATTTTCAGTTTACCATGGCTGTTAAAAGTTGTCTTTTCCCAACATACTTCTAAAACATATTAAAATATGATGTTATATTAAAATACCTTTAGAGTTATACAAAAATCAGAAAGGGGCAATAACTCATTGAAGAAAGTATAACAAAAAATCTTATGCCTAGGTGCAGCCAGAGCTTCAACTATTCCTGTAACTAAGGGAGATAAACAGAGAAGCGAATTCTTGGGAAAACCTATAGAATCAGCCCAGAACTGATTCCTCCATTTAGGCAGAAAAAGGCCTTTAAGGTAGCATCACCGTCTTTACATAAATCCTAAATCCAGAGGTCACACTGACGAGAAAAATACATGGCTATGGGATCTACCTACTGGGTTTGCCAGACTTGGAATTCTACCCATAACTCAAGACTTTATTTTCTCTCCATTTATAAACATGACATAACAATACTCACCATGAAACAACAGGAAGTAGAGGAGCTTAAGAAAAGTTGTACAGATTTCTGAGGTCATTAATTCCACAAGGAAAAGTTGATGCAAAAACAGACAGAACAACAAATGGAGCGTATGTAGGAGAACTGGCCAATCAATTTAACACCTGCCACACTCTCAATCTCCATTTGAAAGAGGTTCTTGTCCACAATTCCCAGCTCAGAAAACACCTTAAGCAGTAATGGTATGACTTAACCCCTAGTTTTTTTCTATAAAGTAGACTGTGAGTGTTCATCCACACAAAAGCAGCAATGTTGTCTGCTGGGTAGAAACCTAGAAAATGGATTTGTGTGAAAGTGTTTTCTAGAAAGAGAGAATAGGGGTCATCTAGATCCATTATGTTTTCATTCCCAGAAATTGGAACTGTGAACCTCAGAAGACATCTATCTACTTTCAGCTGATAGAGATGAGAGGATGAAGAGCATTGGCGATGGAGGAGGGTGGGTTAGTCGTATATATGGTGAATCATTGAGAATATATGTATCAATGAAATATGCTTGTAGGGGTTAAACAAGAGAGCCTGATTCTTATTGCCACCCTGGATCTTTCCAGTTCCTCAACCATATTCCTCATCTTTAAAGTGCCATCGAAGGGCTGTTTCTAAAATCCCAGGAGATGCCTGTCTTCTTCATTGCCACACCTGTCTCTAAAATAAGCCCCTGTTTCTGGAGGCACCTGGGTGTAGCTACTTCTCATTTAAAAAAATAAAAACAAAAAGAAACTACATAAATTGCGATTAATTTTGCTGTCAGATATTACCAGTTGTCTTAGGAATTATGTACACCAATCTGCTAGGCAAAAGTAGATCTAGAGGAAAAGGATCACAGCCAGCTATAAAGAGTGGGAAGAAACAACATTCCAGGTGCTCTTCCTGTTGACAAACATCAGGTACTATATAGATACGTATCTTTATTTTGCCGTTTGAGTAGTATTGATTAGAAAAAATGGTGGCAGAATGGGGTTCTGTAAAAAGATGCTGGAACATAAAAAAAGTATCCTGAAGATTTAAGGAAAGAACATATTTTCAAAAGTCAGAAGAAAAACACAAGAATGAGAAAAATAGGTATAATGTATCTGCTTTGTATTCTCAAAGAAGTGAAAAAGACTTTGTCTCTATAAAATGAAAGACAGCCAGGTAGAAACAATAGGCTGAGTCAATCTTGGAGAAGTAAAATGAGGAAAGCGAAGCAATAAGTGATTTCAAGGAAATAAGAAATGTAAGGATAAATCTACAAGAGAAGGAATAAGGTACAGAATGAATATTGTTGTGTATTGAATTAGAGCTATGGAGGACAAATCTGTGAAAATCACCAAATGCAGAGGCATGAAATGAAAATGAAGTAGAACATGATAACAGATATACAGCATTACAAAAGTATAATATTAAAGATAATAATAATGCCTGAATGTCTAAAAAGACTCAGTTTGTATAAAAAGAAATAAGAAAATAGTAGAGATGGCACATGTCATTCTTTTCATTTTCCTTCATTCTTGATAATGATGTACTAAACAGCTCATAAAAAGAACCTAAAATTTTGAATTGACAATTGAGTATATAAATTAAACATAAGATGTATACCTTTAAGATGAATACAGGAAAAGAACAAGGGATATTTAAATTTAGCAAAACTATGGAAATGAAAAAAAAGTAAGGAAGCACAAAATCAGGAAAAAGATACAAATATTCCAAATATAACAGAAATAGCAAACAAGATACATGGTCCAAATTCCCTCATTTAAGAGACAAACACTCTCAAAGGGTAACATTAAAACAAAAATCCATTCATATTGTGTTTGTTTGTTTTCCCAAAGAAGCATTAAAAAGCCAAACGACTGAGGTGAATGTCAATGATAGGGAAAAGTTTCACAGGAAAATGTGAAATGAAATCTGGGATAAGTATAAGACAAAGTAGAATGTATGGCAAAAATCATTAACTAAAATAAATAGGGTCAAAATTAGTGAAGCAAAAATTTGAGATTAAGATATGGCTATTTGGATGATCTACATATTTCCATTACATTAAAAACCTGAAATGAATTTGGGTGATCTATGTACTTGCAATGTATTTAAAAGTATGAAGTACATTCACAAATATATTGACTTAAATATTATGAGAGTCAGATTTTTATAATATTATTCATGTGCCACGATAACAATGTTTGGTCAACCACAGTGGTCCCATAAGATTAGTACCATACAGCCTAGGTGTGTAGTAGGCTATACCATCTGTGTTCGTGTAAGTACACTCTACGATGTTTGCAGAATAATGAAATTCCCTAACAATGCGTTTCTTAGGATGTATCCCCATCATTAAGCGAGGCGTGACTATATTACCAATTTTTAAAAGATTAATTAGGTTAAGAATAAATAAGCACAAAGAATTCAAGAATAAAATTTAAAATTTGATTCAGTAGGTACACTTCTTGAACTCTTCTGCCTAAAGAGAAGATAGTATCTTTTCAAAGATCCTCTCAATTTTTACAAAAAATGACTATATTACACCACAAAGACAATCTTAAAATTCCCAAAAGAGCAGGACTGTTAAAGATAATATTAATTTGTTTACCATAATGTAATAAAATTAAAACATAAGGCAAGGTAATTTAAATATCTGTTTCATGTAAAAATAACCCTAGTCCTTTAGGAATTTTAAAATCTTATCTTATTTGAGTCAATAATAAAACAGCAAATAAAATTACATATGATCCCTGATATAAAACACATGTGATGTAGCGAAAGCCAGACACAGGAGAAAATGTGTAGACGTAAATGATCTCACTATTAAACAAGGCAGCATTAAAGTAGATACCACCGGCTCTACTTTCAAAGTACATCCCACATCCAACAAGTTCTCACCCTAACTTAGAACCTCTGTACCACCTTTGTGCAAAACATCATGGCGCACACAGGGATTATTAAAACCAGCCCCCAACTGGTGTCCCTACTTCCATCTTTGCCACATTAGAACTGTTTATAACACAAGCCAGAATAATCCTGTTAAAATGTAAGTCAGATCACATC
The DNA here is from genome assembly GCF_037783145.1 of Equus przewalskii. NCBI lineage: Eukaryota > Metazoa > Chordata > Mammalia > Perissodactyla > Equidae > Equus > Equus przewalskii. The sequence goes on from NC_091849.1 coordinate 9,479,629, forward strand.
GCACACCTGCCCAAAACTTTTCAATGCTTTCCAACTTATTCAAATCAAAATCAAAATCAAAATCTTTATATTGGCTCAAAAAGTCCTACAAAGTCTGTCTTTAACCTTCCACTACTTTCTCTGCACCGCTCACCAGTTTTCTCTTCAACCTTTTAGATTTCTCTCCCCGACACTCACCTTCTCCACGAATATGGCGCCCTTGCTGTTGCTTGAATTGCCAGGAATACTCCAGCCTCAGGGATACGTAGAATACCATTTCTCTAAAAATTCATATGGCTAAGTCCTCTGATTCTATTAAGTCTTGGGTCACATCCCACCTTTTCAGTGCACCCTTTACCATCCTCTTTATTGAAAATTGCCACACTTCTTACTGCCACCAGCCTCGGCACTAATTTTCTCTATGGCACTTTCACATTCTAACATCTTATGTAATATGCTTGTTGATTGATTCATTTTTTATTTTCTGCTTCCCCACACTAAAATGTAAACTGTATGAAGGTAGAGATATTTGTCACAAGTTTTTGGTGGGGGGGGTGGGTCTTGTTTTATTTTAACTGATATATTTTTAAGGCATAAAACAGAGCTGGCACAGACTAGCTACTCAATAAATATATGTTGAATAAATGAAATTAAGAATTCATTATGTGAGTTTTAACAACCAATTGCATAAACTGAAAGACATTAATTGTAATGAACTGGAAGACAGGTTAATTGAAAACATCCAAACTGAAACCGAAAGAAAAAAATCATGAAAATTCATAAGAGAGAATTAGAAGCATGTGAGAAATGACAGATAACATACGTGTGAGTAAGGTATCCTAAGTAGAAAACAGAAAGTGGAGCAGAAGCAATACTTGAACAGATAATGGCCAAGAATATTCCAAAACTGAAGAAAGACATCAACCCACAAATTCAATATGCTGTTGAAATGTAAGTAGCTAAAAAAAGAGAACCACAGCTAAGCTTGTCACTGGAAGATTGGTGGAAACCAAATAAAGAAGAAGCTTTAACAGCTGTTAGAAGCAAGAAGCGTTGTTGGAAATGAAGAACAATATTTCATGATGATAGAGAAGTAAATTCACCATGAAGACATAGAAATTCTAAATTTATGTGCAATGAAAAACATAACTTCAAAATTTATAAGCAAAATGAAAGTTATAGAACTAAGGAGAAATGAAGAAATCCACAATAAAAGCCAGGTAGTTTTATATACCTTTCTCCATCGTGAATACAATAAGGATATAAAAATTTAGTGTAAATATAGAAGCTGTAAACAACACTGCATTAGTTATCTGTTGCTGAATAACAAATTGCCAAAGATTTAGTCTTAACCTACTTGATTTATTATCTCAGAGTTTCTGTGGGTCAAGAGTCTGGCACAGCTTGGCTAGGTTCTCTCCACCCTAGAGACTCCTGGGAAAGTGGTAATCAAGAGGTTTCCCAAAGATGCGGTCTCAGCTCAAAGCTAGACTGGGAAAGGATCTGGTTCCAAGATCACTCATTTCTTGATACAATTTTGTTTCTTGCAGGCAGTTGGACAAAGGACCGCAGTTTCTTGCCACCTGTTGACTGGAGGTCACCCTCATTTTGTCACTGGTTGTTAGCCTCAGTTTCTCATGACATGGGGCCCCCTCATGCTGCATGCTTTGCCAAAGCTAGCAAGGGAAAGTCTCTTAGCAAGACCAATGGTATAATCTTATGTAACATAATCATATTCTATTGGTTAGAAGCAAGTCATAGGACCCACCAAACCCCAGGGGAGGGAGTTACATAAGGATTTAATTATTCAGAGGCAAGGATAATTGCAGGCCATCTTAGAGTATGTCCTTCACAAGTACAATTAACCAAATGATCTAACTGACATCAGAATGCTTCACCCAATGACAACAGAGTGCACGAGAAACGTTTACCAAAATTGACCACATACTGGATCATAAAGCAAACCTCAACAAATTTCAAAGGTTTAAAGACATTCAAAGTACATTCTTTGACCACAGTGAAATTAAGTTAGAAATCAGTAAGAAAGAGAAAATTAGAAATTCCCCCCAACTGCTTGAAAATTAAACAATGCACTTCTAAGTAATGCATGAATTTAAAAAAAAAAAAAGAATAGAAATTAGAAAACATTTCAACTAAATGAAAAATAAAATATAAATCCTTGGGGAATGTGGTTAATAATGCTTAGAAGGAAATTTACAGCATTAAATTTATATTTTAAAACAGAAGAAAGGTTACAAATAATAGATCCAATCTTCCTTCTTAGGCAGACAGATGGAAAGAAAACACGTACCGAACCCAAAGACAGAAGAAGTAAGATAATAAAATAATGAAATTTAAAATGAACATTCAATAAAGAAAGTCCAAAAAGGTGATCCTCAACCTCATTAGTCATCAGAAGAATATAACACACATACACACACAGGCACTGCGACACAGAATGACTAACATTAAAATGACGGATAATACGCTGTTGATGGCAGTGAAAATTTTTACAATCACTTTGGATCATTTGCTGACAGTATTTTCTAAATTTGGGCATATGCGCATTCTATGATCCAGCAATTCTACTCCTAAGCACATGCTCAGCAGAGATAGATGCGTATGTTTTCTAAAAGACATATACAAGCAGGTTCTAGCAGCACCCTTGAAGTGGCCCCAAACTGAAACAGCCTGAGTAGATGTCCTTTGACAGTTGTTGAATAAACAAATTATTGCTGTGGTCTGAATGTTTCTATGTCCCCCGACCCCCCAGATTCACAGTTGGAATCCTAACACCCAATTTAATAGTATTGGGAAGTAGGACCTTTAGGAGGTGATCAGGTCAGAAAGGTGGAGCCCTCATGAAAGAGATTAGTGCTCTTAGAAATCCCACAGAGCGCCCTAGTCTCCCCTGTCATGTGAGGATACAGCAAGAAGTCTGTGACCTGGGATACGGCCCTCATCTAACTATGCTGGTACCCTGATCTTGGACTTCCACCCACCAGTAGTGTAAGAAATAAATTTCTGTTCCTTTTAAGCTATCCAGTCTCTAGTATTTTTTTGTAGCAGCCTTAACAGACTAAGACAATTATGATGCACTAACACATCTTATACAGCATTGAGAATAAATAATCTAGCTACACAGAATAACTTGAATGAATCTCATAAACTTAATATTGGGCAAAAGGAGCCAAATACCTAAAGAATATATATACTCAAATAACTTTTAAAAATCTATATAATTTTGTAATATATAATAAACATTAAACATAAATATATTTTTTTAATTTAAAAAACAGGCATAACTAATGTACGTTGGTGACTTGCCTTTTGGGAAGGGGATGACACTGACTGGGAGAGTCATTGTGGGAAGCTATGTATGGGGTGGTTTCGTATTCTGGGTGGTATTTACAAAGGTGGACTTTACTCAATAAAAATTCATTGAACTGTATACATGTAACGTTTGAATGTCCCTATATTTGTGTAATAGTTCTATTAAAATTTATTTAAAATTTTGATATGCATAAAAAGTTTTAAAAAATCTTTATGGTGAAAACAGAAAATAGAAACAACAGACTACAAAACACCTGCAACTCAAGACACAATGACACATTTTCTTTTCTTTTCTTAATTATTATAGAACTAACTCTAATATATCATAAAAATATCAATGTTTAGGGGAAATAGACAAAGAATATGAACAATTTATTCACAGAAAAAAATACAAGTGATTCTTAAATATTTTAATGGATATTCCACTTCATTTATAATAAGACAACGACAGTAAGATACTATTTGTCAACTCTTATTTGTCAAAGCTCAAAAAGTTTGGTAATATGCTGTGTTGAGGAGTCTGGAGAAACAGGAACTCTCAAACACTGCAGAAGGGAGTGTATACTCCACCATGGGGCCACAGTGAATAGCAATTCAATATCCATCAAAATAACAAATGCATGTAAAAACTGACCCTAAAGTCCCCGAAATTTCACTTCTAGAAATGTAGACTCAGATGTACCTGCCTATATATGAAACAGCTTTTGTACAAGCTTACTCACCGCAACCTTATTTGTAAAGGCAAACTGTTTGGAAAGACCCTACATGACCATCATAAGAGGGCTGGTTAAATGACATAGTGCTTAATTTTATGTCAACTTGACTAGATTATGGTGGGTGCCCAGTTGTTTATTCAAACACTAGTCTAGATGTTGCTATGAAAGTATTTTTTAGGTGTGATTAACATTTAGGTGAGTAGACTTGGAGTAAAGTAGATTACTTCGGTAATGTGAGTAGGCCTCATCCAATTGGTTGAAGGCCTTAGGAGAAAAACTCCCCGACATCCCTCATAGAGGAAGGAATTCTGCTTCCAGCCTGCTTTGCAACTCAAGACATCAACTTCTTGCCAGGATTTCCAGGCTGACTGACTGCCCTGCATATTGTGGACTTGCCAGGCACTACAATCATGTGAGCTAATTCCTTAAAATGGATCTCTCTCACTCTCTCTCTGGAGAATCCTGACTAATAACAATGAGTTATGGATACATTTATTAAATGGATTACTTTCCTGCCATTATAATAATATGAACAAACTCAGGATGAGGAGATGGAAGATGAGGATAGGAATATAGGATATATTGCCATATATCATATATATATATGATATGTAATATATATATGATATTACAATACAGAACTTTATATATGGAGCATAATATGATGGTTATAGGTTATTAGTAATTATTTGTATTGCAGTATAGAAGAAGGAGTTGCTAAACATGGAGTGGTCACAAAAGGAGGAGATGAGACTTGAAATACCTAATTAATTGACAGTAAAAATTAGATACTGAGAGGAGTAGGGAATGGAATTATAAATAAAGAAAACAATGAAGAGAAAAGAGCAAACATGGGAATAGGAAATCAAGTCCCACGGCCGTTTTAACCGGCTGGTGTGCTCTAAAGTCAGTTTCTACGAAAGGAACTGTGGGAGCTAATAGTGAAAGGGTCAGAGACAATCAGATGACTGGGGCTGTGAATCCACGAGTTAAAGCTGGTCTTTGTTTTTATTTTTTGTGTTTTTTTTGGATGAAAATGCTTGCTATTAAAACCAAACATCCTTCAGGACTTATTACACTTGAGACAGAATCAGAGCTCCATGTTTTCATGTTGCAAAGGATTGACTAATTGCGATGCTAGGTGCAAATGCCAGGAGAGATTAGCTGTGCTACATTTGCATTAGAACGGTTATTTTGCTCTTTTGTGGTTATTATTCTGATTACAAAATTCCACAGGATTTGAGTAGTCTGCTACAAATTTCTTTTTCCCATAAGCTCTATTAATCTTAGAGCACCGTATTGCAAAACACAAGGTTTTCAATAACACACACATGGAATCATAGCAGAAACACCTATATATCATATATGCACCATAGTCTCTTTCTACAATTTGAAAAATGATGAATTCTGAAATTGCCCTGTCTCTAGGATGGCCTATAAAACTTGTGCACATGAGCAAGGAATATGTACAAAAATTTCTTGGTGTCACAAAGCAGGGTAGAGCAGTAAATTAATTGGATGATAAAATGGCTCTGGCAAATTCTCAGCAGGTTTGAGCAATGAACTAAATCTAACAAGCTGAGTTTCAACAGAGGCACAGACAGTATTCTCCATTTGAGTAAGGCGGGTCAACTGAATGAGTAGGCATTTAGCAACAGCAGGTGTTTAAAGGCTTTATACCTTTAGTGAGCACAATTACAATCTACATACTAAAAGATTCTTGATGACTTCATAAGTCCCTATAAATCCTTTGATTCCATGTTTCTGTGAGGGTTTGGTCATTTACATACATGTGAAATAACTACTACACATGTAGAGTTTTTTGGTTGGTTGTTTTTTCGTTTTGTTTTGTTTTGTTCATCACTCAACGTCAAAGATTTAGCAGTGGTTTCACATGTAAAAATACCTATATAAATAATGATTCTTTAAAATCTTAATTTCTTTAGAGAATACTTTAAAGCTCTACAAATTATATATTTGTTTAAAGGCTATTAAGTGTGTGCTCTGGGGGAGTATTTTTAACGTACTTATGTCATCATGGTGTATGCAAATATCATAAGACTGTTTAGGTACAAATTCATATTGGCCATTTAATTTTTATGATGATTTTTTTTCAGGTAAATGCAATTGAGATCATAGATTAATGTAAATACATGTGTGAAGTAAACATAAGTGGTGTGTGAGATAACTTGTTCCAGCTCTGCTCATCTCCCCTTCTCATGCTGTCAGGAGTTCTCACTGTTCTCAAGTTCAGACCAGCACTTTACAAATGCGATCACTCATCAGAATCACCTCAAGAGCCTGATATAATGCAGACTCCTGGGCTCCACCCCCAAGGCACTCTGATTCAGTAGGTGTGGGTGGAACCTGAGAATTTGCCTTTCTAACCATCTGCCAGGTGCTGCTGATACTATCAGTCAGTGCATCACACTTTGAGTAGCAGAGGACTAGATCCAGGCTCTAGCCTTCCACTAGACTGTCATCTACTCATTGTCTCATATGGTACAGTTCTTCCTCTTCCTATTTCAAAGGACCTTTTCTCCATTAATGTGGTAACTGGTGATAATGAGCATGAATATATTCATGGTTTACTTATGCCAAGTAGTATGTATTCATCTAACAAAGATCTTCTTGAGATGCACTAATTCAAAGAAGTCAAATTATTGGTGGAAATTTCTTATAACACAAGGATATATAATTTGGCACATAGGACTTTCAGTGTCTCCAACAGCAGTTACTGCTAAATCTAGGTGGATTAGCACATGAACAATAGTGTTTTTTGGCGTTTTAAAAGACTAATAAAGACGAAGTCATATCTACAGACAAATCAAAGCAGTTTAAAAAGTATATATACATATACATATATATTTTCTAACCAACAGCAGATATGATTGCGCTTTTCCAGAACTGCACGTATCAGGATGTGTAACAGATGTCAACTGAAGTGACAGGCTTTTGGAAGATGTTTGTGAATTAAAGGGCAGATGTCAGTTTCAAGTGACATGTTTTCTGTAATCTACTGTCTCTCTTTGTTTATCCTTCAGATATAATCTATAAAGCAACTGTTCATCTGTTTAGTCTTGGGGAGGGCGTAGAAATGCACGCCAGATCTCAAATTTAGTTTGTCGTTTGCCTTCTTGAAAGGAGATGTGATTTATGCTTATAATAAAGTATTTGAAATGTCATTTAATAGGAAAACAAATGGCAGTCAGATTCCTATGAGCAAAAAAAAAAGAAAGAAAAGAAGAAGGGGTTTGGAACTTTGAGTTGGACATTTTTATCTCACCACACTTTAAGTTACATATTTTTATACTAATTGTAAAAATTATCTCTCTTGATATATCTTTTCCATTATTTTTTTTTTCGAGAGAATTCATCAGCTGGGTTAATGATGACACAAAATTTTAATATATGCATTAAACATTTAAGTTTTAATATGTTAACATGTCATAAGATGTGAATAATAACAATGTTTTATATATGAAGTGAAAACATATTTTATGTTAGAAATAGTTATAATGCCTGGAAAGTGACTTATATCCATAACAATTTCATTTAAATATTGCTTTTGCTCCCCATCTATCTTAGATGCAATTTTATAGTCCTTTTAAAAAATTCATTTCAGTGTGACCTCTTTGAGGCTGCAACTTACTGCCTCTAGCCTACATATCCAATTGCTCTTGTACTTGCTCCTATTCAATTACCTTTTAACATGCAGAGAGCAGCTAGCACCCAGGTTTGAACTGCATTTACCATTCTGAAACTCTCCAAGAATTACAACTTTGGTTCAGTTCTATTGCAATAAGAAAGAAGGGCAAAAAACAATCTATCAGGCCACTCAGAACTTCGATCCCATGGATAGTTTTAAACATCCCACGGCTGAGCTCTTACTTGGCCCTAGAATGGACTTCAAAAACTTTATTCTAAAAGCATGGGAATGCATTCATAAAGGAAAACTTGAAGGGTCTCTATGGTCCTCACATCGTGGGATGAAAAAAGAGTTGCTTGAATGAGGAGGGAAGTACAGTATCATAGAAGAGAAGCAGACACTCTCCTTCCTTCCAAGATGTGACTTCTACGTGGTACCCCAAGTCTCAGTTATTACATCTGTACAAATGGATGTGAATAATGTCTTCCTATATGAACACGTGATAATAAAATGACGAAATATATGAGTACAATATTTGAAAAGATCCCAAATTAAAAAAAAAAAAAAAGAAGTCCAGGCATTAATATTACAAGGCATCTATTATGAGCCAGACTTGGGACTTGCCATTCATGCTTTCCATAGGTTAGATTTTCCCCTCTAGCGTGTTGATGATAACTCTAAAACCTTTGACAGAAAGCTTATCTGTTTTTGTGTACTACAAGCCCATCTCAGCAGAGCTTAGTCAACTTCTATCTGCTGCCTGCCCATTTTGCCTCTCAGCAGAGGAAAAGAACTCGTGAAATGTATTCATGAAAACTCACATCAACAGAACTGTACCAGAATATATTGTGTGATTTTTATTAGATTATACATAACTCAACCAACTGCAGAATTCCTCTGACAGATTGCTTTTGGCATTGACGATGAGCACGGCAAAAAGTCTCTTTCTACTATGTCTCTTTAACCTATGTAGATGGGATCTTTGGCAACTGGAATGCACTGTTAAAGACTCTCACAAATATATCTAATCTTATCAAGACTCTAAAAAAAGAAGCAAAATCCACCCTCCCCCACCAAAACTCATAATCCCTTAAAAGAATCTAATAAATTGATCACTATGTTCAGTAGTTGAGAAAGATTAGTGCATTTCCTTTCAGAAATTGATTTGAATTATTTTAGAGGATGAAGTCTTTAGCCAAAGAAATAAATCCCTAATCATAGATTTCTAGATTTCAGTGACAAGCTGTGTGAAGAGTCTCAGGATGAACCATATTCTGATGTCACTAGCAACTACCTGTTCTACCTGTATGTACTGTAGTCCCTCTGGCTATCCTTTGCTTACCTTACATCTTTATTGCTGTGGCTACTTTGGGCTAAGCAGTGATTGAATGGATAGATGCACGATGCTGATTCATAGATTCCATCTGAAAGCCCTGGTACTGCCACTGGACTGTGCCCGGGCCGGCTTCCCCTGACTAAGAACAGAGGAGTGTTATCTATCAATATTCTCATATCATTCAATCACTCTCGCAAATCTACTAAATAGAGCTCTTTCTCTCTTTATAAATAGCTCATGTTGTGGCATGATTTCATCACTAACTGCATCTCAAGTAATTTCACTTCAATCAATATAGAGAGGATCTAGAGCAAACCTAGTGATGATGCATACTCCTGCTTGATTTAGTCATACACCTGGATGTGTTCTTTGTTCGTAAATGGAAAATGAAGCTATTCCACAACTGCCTCGTACTGGTTTGTGTCCAACTCTTTTCTCTTTCTCACCTTATCCTGCTGCCCTCGGAGCCTTATACCTGTGGTGACAACATATTCGAGAAGAGGATGTGCGAAGAGGCAAGATCTGGGAAGAGTCTTTTCTTCCATGTTGTTTTGTAATCCCCTGGCTAAAAATGAATCATGGTGTTTTATAATAAGAAAAAGATGTCATTGAAATAGCTCGAAAGACTTCTTTAGAACATAAAATATCCATTAAAAACAATAGTGTACTTTAACAATTTAAGAGTTGATGAATAAAAACATATGGGTTAAATTTTTCTTAAAATTGCACTCTGATTTCAAAACTAAATGACAAATAAGTTTGGGAAAAATTTATTTGTGAGGATATTAAACCCAAGTTTGACTAATAATTCAAAATATTCAGCAAATTCTAAAATAAGGAAACTTAAAAATGTATATTAATTATGCTAAATTTTACATATTGAATGAAAGACACCAATAAGCTAAAGCATGAACATTCCCATCCCTGCCTTACAGCAGGGGCTAGTAAAATAGCTTAAAATAGTATCATTTCCAATGAATGCAAACAAAATTAAATTAATTTTATAATTTTAAGCCATAAACATTTTTAATCATCCCGATTGGAAAAGCTCTTATCCATCTATGATTTATTATTACATTTATTTGCCCAATATTTGTTGTTTTTGTCACATGCAGTGATGTTTCACCATATCATTGTTAGCTCCTATATAGCAGGGCATAAATCCTGTATATGTTGTGCCTGTCCCCACACATAGTATTGTGTCAGGTCCATAGTACATATATAAAGTCAAGATTTGTTTTTTAAAAATAAATCTCTTTGGGGAAACTTCAGAAAATTTTAATCACACAACAAAGAGAAATTTTAAAGATTTAAATCTAGTATTTAAGGCTTATATTTAAGATTTAAAGCTATGATTCATCAAAGTATCTTTTTTTACTTCAGTTGTTTCAATTTTATAAACATTATTCAATTCTTTTAATTTTATAAACTTGATATTTAATATAGGGACCATGACTTATAATTTGCGACTTAAAACTAAGACATTCTCCAGCCTTTGTTGTGGGCTGAATCAACACGAAAGTTTATAAATATCTTGTCCCGAATCTTTTATCTCAGTTATTAGTGTCGGGCCACCATCTTTGTTTAAAGTCTGAGCTACTTCATCTCAAGATATTAGTAGTCTACTTTTATCAGAGACTGGGGAGTGAGAAAGGGAAAGGAAGAGAGAAGAAGAAGGAAGGAGAGGAAGAATTAGGAGGGGGAAGAGGGAGGAGGGAAAGAGGAAGAAGGGAGGAGAAAGGAGGGAGAGATGGAGGGAAAAAGGAAAGGAGACAGGACAGGGAAAGGTATGATTATTGCCTTTCTACTGGGAGCAGAAAACCCCTGGGTTTAGACTCTTTTTAATGTTGAAGGATTCTTTTTATTTGCTCACATTTTGGTGATGGTAATTGAGGAGGAGGGTGCCAGTGTTCTTTGGTTGTTTCTTCACTCATTTCTTTGTTTTATCAAATAAAATAGTAAAACAGTCCATCTCAGGTACTTTCTGAGCAGTTTTGCTTTTTAGTATCTTGTGTTCCTGTTGTAGAAACAAGTTAGGCAAAATGTATGAGTTTGATTTTTTAAGTAAAACTATGTCCCTGTGATATTTGAGGTTCTACTATCATTCCAGTAGACTGTCTTTAATGTTTGCTGAGCCCCCTGGTACTGGGATCCCATGTCTGGCATAAAGCCTGAGGCAGGTGGAGACTCAGAGCATCCTGTTTGGATTGAATCATTTTCATCAAGCTTTCCTCCTAATAACAAACATACAGGTTGCCCCAGTATCCAAAAGTAGAGCATTCCTCTGAAACCGTTCTCAAGCAGAAATGGCATAAAGTGAAGAATCAAATAACACTACTTTACATGGGACAAATTTTTGAGTGTTCCCAGAACCAAAAACTAACCTACTAAATCATATGAAATAACACATACAACCTAAAATGACACTAACCTATAGTAAAAGCAGGAATTATATGATAAATGCACAGTGTATATAAAGTAGAAATAACGCACGTACAGTGTAGTTTCACTTACCAGGGTCAAGAAGACAGCGAGTACACTGGAAGGATGAGAGGTGGAGGTGCTGATGGTGGGTTAGGTTGACTCAGCAGAGGTTGGGGTGGTGGGAGGTACAGGAGACTGGGGCATGGGAGAGAGAGGAAGAGTGTCATCTATTAACAGCTCATCATCGTCTGAATCCAGCAGGGCAGGCAGGTCTCTAACTTCAACACCTTCTTCAACATTGGCCTGCCTCGGTTTCAAAGGTCAAGGTTCATCATCCACTTTGGCTGATGTGAAAGCCTTGAAATGCTACAGTGTCCTTGACTTCTTATTTTCTATAATGGCTACCTGCAACACGGACACTGAATGCTATTTTTGCTTTTCTTTGTAAAAGCGAAAATTCTCTTAGGGTCCCTTTCAGTTAGCAAAAACAGGTACTAATGTAGGTCTTTCCTAAAAGCGAAGTGGTATAAAGCAAACTTTCAGACAAGGGAAACCTGTATACATATTTTCTTCCTGAGTAGAAATCAAAGAAGGTGTTTGACTCTGTAATTAAGAGGTTAATTTTCTATAATCTCAAAAAAATCTTTTCCTGTGAATATTTTCTGACAGCATAACTATTTTTATCCAGAACTTTTCTTGGTAATGATATTTGCTGCATTGCAGTTTTGTATAAAATTATTTTTCTAGGTTAACCAAAGATCTTTGACTACAGAGATTTAGTCCTTCATTTAAATTGTAAACAGATAATGCCTCTACCAGAGATTTTCCAAATATAAGTACATTGGAGTTTTATCCTGGGGCCACTCCACTTCCCTTGACCCAGCTCCACTGGTGCAGCCGTGAGGGTTGGCTACCATATGCTAGGCTCTAAAAGAGGTCTCAATAAATTTAATGGGATTTAAATCATAGAAGGTATATTCCCCAACCTCAATAAAACTAAATTAGAAATCAACTAGAGAATGTAATTTGAGAAATCCAAAAATATTTGGAAATTTGGCAAAACACTTCTAAATGACCTGTGGATCAACAAAGATTGCAAGGAAAACTAGAAAACAGTTTTAACTGAATTAAAAAAAAAAACCCAAAACATATAAATGTTTATGTGATGAAGCTAAAGAAATACATAGAGGAAAATTTATAGCTTTAAACACGTATATTAGAAAAGTAATATTCCACCGTAAGAAAAAAGGAAAAGAATAGCAAACTAAACCCAAATCATGTAGAAGGAACAAAATGAAAAATGTTGTTGAAACTTTGATAGAGATTACGATGATCCTATAGATTGCTTTAGGAAGTATGGACATTTTAACAATGTTAATTCTTCCAATCCAAGAGCACGGAATATCTTTCCATTTCTTTGTGTCTTCTTCGATTTCTTTCAACAATGTCTTATAGTTTTCAGTGTACAGGTCTTTCACATCTTTGGTTAAGTATATTCCTAGGTATTTTATTCTTTTTGTTGCAATTGTAAATGGGATTATATTCTTAATTTCTATTTCTGCTACTTCGTTGTTAGTGTATAGAAATGCAACTGATTTTTCTACATTGATTTTGTATCCCACAATTTGACTGTATTCCTTTATTATTTCTAGAAGTTTTTTAGTGGACTCTTTAGGGTTTTCTAGATATAAAATCATGTCGTCTGCAAAGAGTGATAGTTTCACTTCTTCTTTTCCAATGTGGATCCCTTTTATTTCTTTTTCTTGCCTGATTGCTCTGGCTAGGACTTCCAATACTATGTTAAATAAGAGTAGTAACAGTGGGCATCCTTGTCTGGTTCCTGTTCTTAGAGGAATAGTTTTCAGTTTTTCTCCATCGAGAATGATATTTGCTGTGGGTTTGTCATATACGCCCTTTATTATGTTGAGGTATTTTCCTTCTACACCCATTTTATTTAGAGTTTTTATCATAAATGGATGCTGTATCTTGTCAAATGCTTTCTCTGCATCTATTGAGATGATCATGTGATTTTTATTCTTCATTTTGTTAATGGGGTGTATCAGGTTGATAGATTCGCGGATGTTGAACCATCCCTGCATCCCCAGAATGAAACCCACTTGATCATGATGTATGATCTTTTTAATGTATTGTTGTATTGGATTTGCTAGTATTTTGTTGAGGATTTTTGCATCGATGTTCATCAGTGATATTGGCCTGTAATTTTCTTTTTTTGTGTTGTCCTTGTCTGGTTTTGGTATCAGGATAATGTTTGCTTCGTAGAAGGAGTTAGGAAGGCTCCCCTCCTCTTCAATTTTTTGGAAGAATTTGAGAAGGATAGGTATTAGGTCTCTTTGAATGTTTGGTAGAATTCACCAGGGAAGCCATCTGGTTCTGGACTTTTATTTTTTGGGAGGTTTTTAATTGCTGTTTTGATCTCCTTACTGGTGATCAGTCTATTCAAATTTTCTACATCTTCTTGGTTCAGTGTTGGAAGGTTGTATGTTTCTAAGAATTTATCCATTTCCTCTAGATTATCCAATTTGTTGGCGTATAGCTTTTCATAGTATTCTCTTGTTATTAATCCTAAAATTTATATGGAACAACAAAAGACCCCGAATAGCCAAAGGATTCCTGAGAAAAAAGAACAAAGCTGGAGGTATCACACTCCCTGATTTCAAATTATACTACAAAGCCATAGTAACCAAAACACCATGGTACTGGCACAAAAACAGACACACAGATCAATGGAACAAAATTGAGAGCCCAGAAGTAAACCCACACATTTATGGACAGCTAATATTCGACAAGGGAGCCAAGAGCATAAGATGGAGAAAGGAGAGTCTCTTCAATAGATGGTGTTGGGAAAACTGGACAGCCACATGCAAAAGAATGAAAGTAGACCATTCCCTTACACCATGCACAAAAATCAACTCAAAATGGGTTAAAGACTTGAATGTAAGACCCGAAACCATGAGACTTCTAGAAGAAAACATAGGCAGTGCGCTCTATGACATTGGTCTGAGCAGCATATTTTCAAGTCCCATGTCTGACCGGGCAAGGAAAACAAAAGAAAAAATGAACAAATGGGATTACATCAAACTAAGAAGTTTTTGCACAGCAAACGAAACCATCAACAAAACAAAAAGACAACCTAACAATTGGGAGAAGATATTTGCAAACCACATATCAGATAAGGGGTTAATATCCAAAATATACAAAGAACTCATACAGATCAACAACAAAAAAACCAACAATCCAATTAGAAAATGGGCAAAAGATCTGAACAGAGATTTCTCCAAAGAAGATATACAGATGGCCAACCATATGAGAAGATGCTCAACTTTATCTCTCTAGCTCAATCATTAGCTATCAGGGAAATGCAAATCAAAACTACAATGAGGTATCACCTCACTCCAGTCAGAATGGCTATAATTAACAAGACAGGAAACAACAAATGTTGGAGAGGGTGTGGAGAGAAGGGAGCCATGTTCACTGCTGGTGGCAGTGCAAACTGGTGCAGCCACTGTGGAAAGCAGTTTGGAGTATCCTCAGAAAATTAAGGGTAGATCTGCCATATGATCCAGCTATTCCACTGCTGGGTATTTATCCAAAGAACTTGAAAACACAAAGGCATAAAGATACTTGCACTCCTATGTTCATTGCAGCATTATACACAATAGGCAAGACTTGGAAGCAACCTAGATGCCCATCAAGGGACGAATGGATAAAGAAGATGTGGTATTTATACATGATGGACTACTGCTCAGCTGTAAGAAATGACGAAATCCGGCCATTTGTGACAACATGGATGGACCTTGAGGGTATTATGCTGAGTGAAATAAGTCAGAGGGAGAAAGTCAAATACCATATGATCTCACTCATAAGTAGAAGATAAAAACAACAACAACAAAAAGCACATAGCATTGGAGATTGGACTGGTGGTTACCATTGGGGAAGGGGGGAGGGGTGAGGGCAAAAGGGGTGGTTAAGCTCACATGTGAGGGGATGCACTATAATTAGTGTTTGGGTGGTGAACATGATGTAATGTATCCAGAATTTGAAATATGATGTACATCCGAAAAAAACAAAAATTAAAAAAATAAAATAAAAAGAAGGAAGAAAATAATAAAGACTAGGGCAAAAAGTAAAGAAATAGAAAGCAGAAAAACATTAGAAAAATTATTGAAACCAGAAGTAGAGTCTTTGACAAAATCAATAAAAATGACAGCACTTTAGCTAGAATTATCAAGGGAAAAAATGATACCCAAATTACCAAAATCAGGAATGAAAGAAGAGACATTTCTACAGATTTTAAAGAAATTAAAAGAATTATAAGGGATCAATAAGAGCAACATTATACCAATAAATTAAAAAGATAGAAGAAAGTGGCAAATTCCTAGAAAGACACAATCTACTAAAATGGACTTGAGAAAGAAAATCTGAAAGGGATATTATAGATAAAAAATTGAATTAGTAATAAAAATGTCTCCTACAAAGATAAGCTCAAGCTCAGATGGTTTCACTGGTAAATTCAGGCAAACATTTAAAAAAGAAATGACCATTCATCAGAATTATTTCAGAAAAATAGAAAGAAGGAAGACTTCCTAACTCATTCTATGAAGTTAGTATTACTATGATACTAAAACCAAACAAATGCATTACAAATTGTGCAACAGTATCTCTCATCAACATGGACACAAAATTTCTCACCAAAGTATTAGAAAAATGAATCCAGCAACACGTAAATAAGATTACAAACTTTGACAAAGTGGGATTCATACCAGAAATGCAAGGTTTAGTTTAATATAAAAACCCCAATTAATGTAATATACTCAATTAATAGAATAAATGACATAAATCACATAAAAATCTCAACAGATAAAGAAAAAGAAAATCCAACCCCCATTTATAATTAAAAAATCTCAAAAGATGAGGAATAGAAGGAAATTTTCTTAACCCAATAAAGTGTATCTACATAAAAACCCTACAACTAACACATACATAACTGTAAGATATTAAATGGATTTCCCCTGACATCAGTAACAAAGCAAAGATGCATCCACTCTCACCACTTCTATTTAATCCCATGCTGAAGATTGTGGCCAGTGCAATCAGGCAAGAAAAATAAATTTAAAAATCCATATCAAAAGGAAGAAGCAGAACTGTCTTCATTTGTCGATGATATGTTCTTGTATATAGAAAATCATGAAGAACATCTCTCACTACTTTCCCCAAAAACCAGTGCTGGAAGTGATAAATGAGTTCAGCAAGGTCTCAGGACACAAGATCAATATCCAAAAAGAAATTTTATTTCTATGAACTAGCAATGAACAATAGGCAAATGAAATGAAGAAACCAATTTCATTCACAATAGCAATAAAAATATTAAAATATCTAAGGATAAATTTAGCAAAAGAAGTGCAAGACTATGCAATATAGATAAGAGAAATTTAAAAATATCTAAATAAAGAAGAGATATTTCATGCTTTTGAAAGACTCAATATGGATAAGATGGTAATTCTCCTGAAACTGATCTAGCAGTTCTGTGCAATCCTTAATGTCCTGATAAGCTTTCTGTAGAAACTGACAAACTGATCCTAACATTTATATGGAAATGCAAAGGACTCAGAATATCAAAAACAATTTTGAAAAAGAACAAGGTTGGAGGATGTATACTTTCCCATTACAAAACACACAGTATGCACTATAATCAAAAATAGTCAAGCTCATAGAATCACAGAATGGTGGTTGCCACAGGCTGAGGGGAAGAGGACATGGGGAGGTAATGGTCAAAGGGCACAAAATTTCAGTTATGTTAAATAAGTAAGTTCTGGAGATCAACTGTGCAGCATAGTGCCTATAGCTAACAATGTCGTAGTGTACACATAAAATTTGTTAATTTCATATGTAATAAGTTAAATGTTCTTATCACACACCCCATTATCATCATCATCATCATCTTCATCCTAATAATAACAACAATAAAGGGCACAAAAGGAAACTTTGGAAGGTGATGGATATGTTTATGGCTTTGATAATGGTGATGGTTAAATGGGTGTGTACTTATCCTCAAACTCACTGAGTTGTACGTTAAATATTAAATACAACTTTTTATATGTTACTCATACCTCAATAAAATGATTTTTTTAAAAGACAACATGATATTGGCATAAAGATAAGGATGTAGATAAATGGAGCAGAATTGAGTCCTTAAATAAACCATTACATTTATCGTCAATTAATTTTCAAATAAAGTGTCAAAGCAATTCAATGGAGACAAGAGTAATCTTTTCAACAAATGGTACTGGGATAACTGGATATCTACTTGCAAAAAGATGAATTTATGCCATTAAAGAACACTGTACACAAAAATTATCTCAAAATGGATTGCAGACCTAGAAGTGAGAGCTAAAACTATGAAACTATGGAAATCTTAGAGTATACAAGGATAAATCCTTGTGACCTGGAGCTAAGTCAAAATTTCTTAACTATATCACTAAAAGCACAAGTAATACAAGAAAAAAAATGGTAAATGGGACCTCACAATAATGCAAACTTTTGCACTTTAAAAGTCACTCTTAGAAAAGTGAAAGACCGGCAACAGACTTGGAGAAAATATTTGCAAATCATGTAACTGGAAAAAGACTTGTACCCAGAATTTGTAAAGAACTCTTACAACTCAATAATAAACAGACAAATGACTCAAATTTAAAATGTGAAAAAGACTTAGACATTTTACCAAAGATGACATACAAATGCCTAATAAACATCAACATGATTAGTCATAAGGGGAAATACAAATTAAACGACAATGATACCACTTTACAGTGTCTGGAATGAACATAATCCAAAGCCAGACAACATAAGTGTGCGTGAGATGTGGAGAGAGTGGGAGCCTCGCACATTCCTGGTGGAAATGTAAGCTGGGCCGCCACTTTGGTGGTTTCTAAAAAGCTAAATATAAACTTCTCATATCACCAAGAAATCCCACTCTTAATTATCTACCTCTCCAAATTAAAACCTATGACCATAAAAAGACTTGTACACAATTGTTGAAAGCAGCAATATTCATAATAGTGAAAATGTTGAAACAATCAAAATGTACTTCAACTAGTGAATGGATAAATGAAATGTGCTATATCTATACAACGGAATACTCTTCAGTAGTGGAAAAGAATAAGCTACTGATATATGCTACAATATGGCTGAACCTCAAAAATGTTATCCTAGAAGCTGATGCAAAAGAGTGCATATCGCATGATTCCAGGTACATGAAATGTCCAGAAGGCACACCTATAGAGACAGAATGTGATCAGTGGGTGTCTGGGTAAAGGGGTGGAGGAGAGATTCGCTGAAAATGGTTACTAAAGTTCTTCTTAGGTGAAGAAAATGTTCTAAAACTGGATTATGGATTGCACAACTCTGTAAATTTACTGAAAACCATTGGATTGCATGCTTCAAACAATAGATTTATTGTATGCAATACACTTCAATGAAACTTTCAAAATATATATTAGAATAATACAAATCTCCATGATAAAAATAATTTACTAACTGTTCTGCGCTGTAATCTTTAATAAACGAGCTAAAATAATCATTTGATTTTATAATATAACTGCAAAATGTCTTAAATAAGCAACATAAGTCTGTTTTTTATGTGTAATTTATAAATTCTGAAAATAAATTCTATGGCTATGTTATAAAAGATAAATTAAAATGTATTTATAAAAACAAATTTGTTTCTGCATAAAACAGTTTATTAAATTAGAGCTTCCTGACTAGGGATCTAAATGAACTTGAAAGAAATAAAGTTCAACCTATCCAGGATACTTTGAATATAGATATATTCTCAAACTAAGTAGTTGAATATTACAGTTATGGCTTTTATTCTTAGTGAACTGGAGGCCTCAGTTACATGCTATTTATAAAATTTTCATGGTGAATCTTAGACAAGTTAATTTCGATAATTTTAGATTAAATCCAATATATGATTTAATTTTTACAGAATATTTATAAAGAAGACTGAAATTCTGTTATGAGCATTTTTCTATTACATGAACCAGCATATTATATACACTTTCAGGTAAAAACTCAATTTCGATTGATGGATGCAACACTGTCACTAATAAAGAAAACAAGGCAAGTATTCTTTATTTAACAATCTTTGGACAAAAGAAACCTTCAGATGTATAATCTTGAGGGAAGTATAAACCTAGAGTTTTAAGTTCTTCAAACCTTGAGCCTGATCATATCTCCTACCTACCCTACTTACAGGAATGGAAAATGCAAAAGTCCCTCAGCTAAGTTGGGAAACATTAAGCATTAAACGCATGAATGGAGAGAAAAAGTTACTAGTTATTCAGGACATATATTTTTTGATAACTAAATTAAAAGAAAGTTTCTAATTATATTTACACTTCCTTTTCATAGCCTGACATTAATAAAGTATAGAGCCAATTTTTAAACCACAACAGCGGTTTGGCAGATGTTGAGAAGACTTAGAAATTCTAAACCAAAAACTCCAAACTAAAAACATTTCCCATGGTGCTATTTAGCAGAAAAATCTTCTGTTTGTCACAGGAAGTGGAATTGGGATACGGCCAGCATTGTGCACTGACCTTAAAATCTGAGGACATTTTCAAAGAAAAGCCATATACAAGAAGGTGAGGTGGCTAACTATGAAGAGCAGGGTCATTTTCAGTCATAATCAATCCTTCAGTGACATTTCTTATAATTTGAAGCTAAGCCTTATCCCAGAAAGTCTTGTTTTACCAGCAAGTCTTGGTAGACCCCTCTAAGAATGTTCACATTTCAGAGGTCCTTGCCTAAATATTCAACCACTGTCCTGAAGGCGCTGGTAAGCTGCATGAGGAAGTGGCCCCAATGTCCATGGCTCCTGTTTCTGCTACACTACCTTCTGTCTCCTGCCTGCACTTATGGCCTCATGGAGAGTTCCCTACAACCAGTTGACTAAAGAAGAGAAAAATCTGCCTGCTTACAAATGGTTCTGGCATGAGATGCTGATACTGCCCAAACTTGGACAGCACTAAAGCCCCTTTCTGGGACATTCTTAAAGGAAAATGCTAAAGGAAAATCCTCCCAGTGGGTAGAAATTTTGGCAGTCTACTTGGCCATTTGCCTGGAAGGAGAAATAGACAGACCAAGGCTGAACTGACTACAGCCACTGCTGAGTGCTCAACCTGTCAGCATCAGAGACTAACACTGAGTGCCCAGTCTGGCACCGTTCACGGGGCTGGTCTGCCTGCTAACTGATGGCAGGTTGATTCCACTGATCCACTTCCATTGTGGAAGAGGTAACAGTTTGTTCTAACTGGACTAGACACTTATCCTGGATATGGATTTCCCTGATGTGCTCACAATGCTTCTATCAAAACTATTTTGGTGGACTTATAGAACGCCTTATCCAATATCAGTTACTTTCACTCAGCATTGCTTCTAATTAAGGAACTCACTTCACAGCAAATGAAGTGTGGCAATGGGTCCATGCTTATGGAATTCATTGATCTTATCATTGTCCCCATCATCCTGAAGCAGCTGGCTTGATAGCATGGTGAAATGGCCTTTTGAAGACTCAGTTACAGCACTGGCTAGGTGGTAATACCTTGCAGGACTGGGACAATGCTCTCCAGGAGGATGCATATGCTCTAAATCAACGTCCAATATGTGGCGCTGTTTCTCTCATAGTCAGGGTTCACGGATCCAGGAGTCAAAAGGTGGCAATGAGACTGGTACCACTCACTGTTACCACTAGAAATGCACTAGCAAAATTTTTGCTTCCCATCCCCGGGATCATAGGCGCTGCTGGTTTTAGTCCCCAAAGGGGAAATGCTCCCATCAGGAGACACAGCAATGAATCCATTGAACTGGAAATTAAGACTGCCACTCAGTCACTTTGGGCCTCATATACCTCTGATTCAACAGACCAAAACCTGCAGTTGCAGTACTGGCTGGGGTCATTGATTGTGATCACCAATAGAAAACTGGGTTGCTCCTGAACTATGGAGGTAAGTAAGCCTGTATCTGGAATGTAAGAGATTCCTTAGGACTTAGGGCATCTCTTAGCATAACCTTGTCCTGTGGTTGAAAGTCAATGGAAAACTAAACAAGCCAACTCAGGCAGGACCTCTAATTGCCCAGAGCCTTTAGGAATAAATGTTTGAGTCACTCTATCAGGCAAAGAATCATAATCAACTGAGGTTCTTTTTGAGGGCAAAGTGAATACGGAATGGGTGGTAGGAGAAGGTGGTTATAAATACAAGTTATGACCTAATGCCCAGTTGCAAAATGAGGAATTATTTTCTTATCGTGAAAATGTTTGTGCTTGTATTAATAAAATATTTTTATTTTCTTCTCTCCTCTTATTATCTAACATAATATATACTATTAATAGTTAACTTTATATCACAATATTTAAGTTACAGAAAATCAAAGGAGAAGAATGAACATCACCTAAGGACTCTTCATCTTTTCCTGAGGAAAGAGCATGTTTTTGGTAGCACACAGGATAGTCGTATCCTGTTAGACAGTGTGACTTTGTTATTGTCCTTATTTGGAGATGACGTATGACTTAAGAGGATGCGCATGGGTGCCAAGCTGACAAGAGGTGGACTGTGATGGTCAGTTTTATGTGTCAACTTACCTAGGCTATAATCCCTAGCTATTCAATCAAACACTAATCTAGGTGTTGCTGTGCAGGTACTTTGTAGAGTCATTAAAGTCCACAATTAGTTGATTTCAAGTAAGGGGGATTATTTTAGATAATCTGGGTGGGCCTGATTCAAACAGTTGAAAGGCCTTAAAAGCAGTACTGAGGCTTCCAAGAAGAAGAAGAAATTCTGCCTGTGAGCAGCAACTTCAGCTTGTGTCCGAGAGGTCTAGCCCATCCTTCCTGCCTGCCTGACTTGCTTGGCCAGCCCCCACGATTGTGTAAATCAATATCTTACAATAAATCTAAATAGAAATCTCCTACTAGTTCTGTTTCTCTGATTGAACCTTGACTGATATGGTCATTTAAAAAGCAGATACCTTTGGGTAATACATTAAAGTTTTTCTTAGACATTGACACTGAAACACTACCATTTGTCCGGTTGTTTTCTGAGGGACAGGCTGCTGAGTACGGAGCTCTGAGGAAAATGATGTGCAGAGAAGAGGGAGCAACTGGCAATTGCTGACGTCTTAGCAATAAAGGGCTCTGGACAGCCAGGAAGACTGCAGGAGGGTAAAAGTTGTCTGAATAAGGAAGAAATGATTAGAGATGAGGAAGACCCATGCACTGACAGATAAGGAGAGTAGCGAAGACAGAATTTATGGTTTCACCTAGAGCCCACCCTGGCTGTGAGCCCAAAGAAGAATTCTGTAATTGTAAGAACAGAGCCTCAAAGGCGCACCAGTAAAGCAGAGATGCAACTGCAGCCCTACCTTGCTTGCTTTCTGCTTTCTTGTTTCTTTTTTCTCTTCCTCTTCTCTGTTTATTACTATTATTAACAATAGCTACCACTTTTAAAAACTCAACAGGGCTAGCAACTAAATTTGAGAGTTTTCTATGTTTTATATCATTTAATACACTCAGTGATCCTATGAGATAGGCATTATTCCTCTGGGATTAGAGCGTATAAATCAGTTGCTTAAGGCAGTTGTTGAAGCCAATTGCCTGGGATACCTGCCTGCTGTTAGAGCTGGGATAGTGATCCTGTTGCCTTTATCTACAAAGCCTGGGCTCTCAGTCATTTATTATCCTGCTCTCCAAAGGAAATATATTCCATAGAGGCAGTACTAATGACTAGACAGAGGACAATTTTAGCCAATGAAGCCACAGTTTAAAAATGACTTAGGAAGATGACAGGACTTTGATTTTTAGTTTCTGGTCTGCAGGAAGCAAGGATGTCCATCTGATTTCCATTATCTCCTGATTATTTGCTTCTGCAAAAGACCATTTTAATACAGATCCTTAATTTTCACTTCATCCAGTGCCACTTTTTCAACTTAGGTCTGCTTTCTAGAATAGGTGCTTTTTAGCATACCATTGGCCATGTGCAATGAGGAGAGGGAAGAGGGGAGATGGCTACGGCATATATAGCAAGTCTGAGACTCACCTTTCTTTAAGAGAATGTTAAAGCTGAGAGTAGTTTCTTTCCCTGTATTACCTAATAAGACAGCCTTTTCAAAGATTTCTCTGGCTTTGACTTAGTGGATTTGCATATCCTCATTCAAAGAGAATCATATCTTGTCTAATCAGGGAAACTCATAGACTATATCCCCATGTGAGAACGATGGGTGGGATAAAGAATACTAACTCATTATTAACTCATATTAAGGAGCAAAAAATGCATCATTTCTCACTATTTAAATTTCAGCTTTTTTTTACTTTCATCTTGTCCAATCTACTTTTAAAAATCATTTCTAATATATGATCATTATGATAACACCCATAAAGGAAATATATTGGATTGTAATTTGTTTTAATGTCAACAAATGAGTTTGATCAAAGTATTGCATGTCTCTGTCTTCCTCTTTTCTTCTTTTTTCCTTTGTTGACTGAGTGTGCTAATTAATGTCCTGAGTTGGGACATTACTGCCAGATTTTGCCCTATTTATTAAAAATATTTTCCATTGGCTAGAAATGGAATAAAGCATACTGTTGGCTCCTGAGAAACTTAGATTTCCAAAATATTTCCTAAAATTGAGAAGTTAGTTGTTTTTCCAAACTAATATGGTAACTTGTAACCTTACCTGACCTTGCTGAAAGCTTTAAAGAATTACTTTATATAAGAAAAAAATGCTCGTATACATGACAGACATGTGCTTACTGTAAGTATGAAAAACATTAAATTATTCAAGATGATTTGAAATTTTAAATTTTGGCAAAAGTTCATTAATTAAGACACTATGTGTTTTCTAGAAATAATATATTCTTATCATAGCTATTAGGCTTTCTGCAGTTTCTTAATAACAATAGACATATTGTCAGGAAGTTTCACATGGCTTTTTGTGGTGTCTGTGTCCTTTTCAGATGATTAATATCTGCTTCTTCTTGAAATTAATTAACTATTCTAAGAAAATGCCCTGAGAATGGTAAAATTAAAATAGGATGCTAGCAATTATGATAAAAACAAAGCTTATTTTCATTTCTGTTCTTTTATTCCTTAAGCTGTCACAAAAAATATATAGCTATTAATAATAAGAGCATATTAAATGAGTTCTCACTGGAGAATTTTAGTTTTAAATGACTTTGGGTCTCCAAAAGAAAATGTCAAGAAAGTAGTTGGGTATATGGGTCCAGAAATCAGAGGCATTCTGGTCTGGAGCCGTATATTTGCAAGTCATCTATAAATACGTTACCATTCAAACCATATGTATGCTGGAAATCAATAAAAAAGAAAATATACAGTAAGAAAAAGAGAATCCCTATGATCAGAATTTCACGTCGCAGGTAGATGAGATTGACCCTGTAAAGAAGACAGAGAGTGAGCAACAGAAGGTAGGGAGTAAAACCTGGAGACGGCAGGCTTTAAATGCCAAGGGTAGAGAAATTTGAAAAAAAAAGAAGGAAAGTCAAAAAGTTTGAATACAGCTGAGAGGATTTGTACAAAAATGACTGAAATCTCTCTTAGATTTTGTGAACAGATATCAGTGTTAACTTTCGTGAAAACTATTTCAGTGGTTCATAAAGTAGAGAAATCCATATTGGAATAAAGTAAGGAAATAGAGACAATCACAAAGATAATTATTTTGAGAAGTTTGACTATGAAGTGGAGACAATGAAGAGCGAAGTTATCAAAGGAAATGAGATGCCTAGAGATTATTTGTTACTGTTGATGTTTTATGAAGGAGACATGAGCACATCTAAAAGTCAGTGGGGAAGTTCCAGTTGAGAGAGAGAGAGAGAGAGAGAGAGAGAGAGAGAGACGGGGACACACTCTCTCTCTCACACACACACACACACACACACACACAATTTGAACATAGAGAGATGACTTGCTTTTAATTTAAGATTCTTGAGAATGCAATCAGCACAGATACGGAAAATAGCCTTGGGTAGAAGGAATGACCTTTTTTAATTTTAGCAAGAAGGAAATGAAATAATAATAAAATTTGTCCATAGATAACTGTTATAGATGTTTATAAAGATATGAAACATTGAAATTTCTCTGAGCTGCTCTTATTAAGTATAACACTGTTGTAACAAGTTTTGTAAAAGAAATGGTTTTGAAGTTCAATGAAGCCTGAGATCTATAGCAGAAGTACAAGTTAGAGAGTGTGAATCTATAATCATCTCTGCCTTCAACAAAGATGTGGGAACAAGACTCAAGACATGAATGTCTTGAGAATTCATGGGAAATTGGGACATAGGTGGGTAAACAGAGAAATTTAATTAGCATGACCCTCTAGGTAGGAGCAAATGGTCTGTTTGTGTTGGGTTAATGGACTCTTCCAGGGCACTGAGTAGAACCGTGGTGCCTTCAAAGGACTCATTGACCTCACAGGGATGAGCACGTTTTCTATCAGAGAGCTCTTTATTTACCAATCTTGACACTCTGCAGGGGAAGGCCATATGTTTATGAGGTATCAGCTTCCCACAGGTAAAGGAAGTGTTTATCACAGGTTTTGCCCTAACACACACAACAAACAGTACAATTTCTGGTACAATTGTTTTATTTCCTACGCACAAATTAAGTGATGCTGCATAGCATTGTTTAACTTTATCAGTGTAACACAGATCCAAAATAACAACAATTTTCTCTATTAAGTGACATCTCTGAACTAAAGTTGGACATTATTCAGTATTGAGAGATGCATGATTGAAGTCAGAGCAGGCATGAGTCAATTACTGGTACTTTTTCATTTGTAGAGTTGCCCTTCTTCTCTGAAGATGGAATATAGCAATTCTTATTGTACACCCCTCTGAAAAAATAAGCGTTTACAAATCCTTACTGCATGTGAAGCAAATATTATGCTGATAAAAGAAGACAAGAAAAACAAAAGACGTAAGTAAATGTCTTCGTTTATGTTAATTGTAATAACACAAGCATCTGGTTTTATTTGAAGTGTTCTTTCTGCAGGTCTCTCTTAGACCTGCTGTCTAGGTCTAATCTAAGGCAGATAGAAGAAAAACAGAAAAACGCACTTTGGGGGAAAATGTCTTTCCCCTTTAATTTATTTAACAATTATCGATGGCTCTGTCACTTTTCTGTATGCCTTATGAGCATAGGGACTATCTTTTCAAATACGTTTGTAGGAAAAAACAACCTTGGAAATTAGAGATAGTGTCCCCCTCTGGCACAAAAGACAGATATGCTTGCAGCCCCTTACAAGACAATCTGATTTCCTGCATTCAGGGTTCCTTGGCTGTAAGACAAACTCACTATCTGTGCAGGATCCACCAGGGCCCTTCAGTGTCACCCCTGCAGGATTTGGGAGGCAAGGAGAATTGGCACAAACATGATACTCATGCCGTTTGCTGTGCCATGAGTCATAAAATCCTTTATCTTTGACCCAGGAGTCTCCTGTCTTCGCCAGCATCCATGAAACCATGGCAGGCTAACTTGTAAGTTTCTAAGTAAGGTGTAAATCTCAGGGATATCTCAGTTTTCCACAGTCCTTTCCCCTTAATTTGTTTATACGATTTATAAGTTTCTTTCTTAGGAGTAACCCTATAAATCATTCGAGCTTCTGCCTCTCAGAAGAAAGTTGGGTGAACAATTTGATGGAACAGGCCTATGGCAGAACCCAGATGATCTTGACACCTTTTGGGTGTGGACGATATCTTCAAATTTCCATCATATTTGAGGCCACAATTGGAGAAATTTAGAAATAAGAACTCCTGTAAAATTAAAACTATAGATAAATTAAATGTGTAACCTTAATCATCTGGAATTTTGATGAGAAATCATCGTGGTGTTCTATCTTGTTGCTTTATATTAGCCTAGGTAACTAGAGATATATCTAAATACTAACAATGTGTCTTGCCTTACCTTACCTTTGTGTCTTTTGTGTGTGCTCTTTATTTTATTTTTTTATTAAGAATTTTTTTATTGAGTTAATGATAGGTTACAATCTTGTGTGATTTCAGTTGTACATTAATGTTTGTAATTCGTGTTGTAGGTGCACCATTTCACCCTTCATGCCAACCCCCACCCCACCTTTCCCCTGGTAGCCACTAATCTGTTCTCTTTGTCCACATTTTTAAATTCCTCATATGAGTGGAGTCACACAGAGATTATCCTTCTCTAGCTGGCTTATTTCACTTAACATAATTCCCTCAAGGTCCATCCATGTTATTGCAAATGGGATGATTTTGTTCTGTTTTGCAGCTGAGTAGTATTCCATTGTATATATATACCACAACTTCTTTATCCATTCATCTGTTGATGGGCACTTAGGTTGCTTCCATGTCTTGACTATTGTAAATAATGCTGCAATGAACATTGGGATGCATGGGACTTTTGGAATTGCTGACTTCAAGCTCTTTGGATAGATACCCAGTAGTGGGATGGCTGGATCATATGGTAGTTCTATTTTTAATTTTTTGAGGAATCTCCATACTGTTTTCCATAGTGGCTGCACTAGTTTACATTCCCACCAGCAGTGTATGAGGGTTCCATTCTCTCCACAACCTCTCCAACATTTGTTACTGTTAGATTTAGGTATTTTTGTCATTCTAATGGGTGTAAATTGATATCTCAGTGTAGTTTTGATTTGCATTTCCCTGATGATCAGCGATGATGAGCATCTTTTCATGTGCCTATTAGCCATCCGTATATCTTCTTTGGAGAAATGTCTGCTCATGTCTCCAGCCCATTTTTTGATCAGGCTGTTTGATTTTTTGTTGTTGAGTTGTGAGAGTTCCTTATATATTATGGATATTAAGCCTTTGTCAGATATATGACTTGCAAATATTTTTTCCCAGTTAGTGGGTTGTTTTTTTGTTTCAATCTTGTTTTCATTTGCCTTGAAGAAGCTCTTTAGTCTGATGAAGTCCCATTTGTTTATTCTTTCTATTGTTTCCCTTCTCTGAGAAGACATGGTGTCCGAAAAGGTCCTTTTAATACTGATGTCAAAAAGTGTACTGCCTACGTTTTCTTCTAGAAGCCTTATGGTTTCAGGTCTCACCTTTAGGTCTTTGATCCATTTTGAGTTTATTTTGGTGAATGGTGAAAAAGAATGGTCAATTTTCATTGTTTTACATATGGCTTTCCAGTTTTCCCAGCACCATTTGTTGAAAAGATTTTCTTTTCTCCATTGTATGCACTCAGCTCATTTGTCAAAGATAAGCTGTCCATAGATGTGTGGTTTTATTTCTGGGCTTTCACTTCTGTTCCCTTGATCTGTGCACCTGTTTTTGTACCAGTACCATGCTGTTTTATTACTGTAGCTTTGTAGTAAGTTTTGAAGTCAGGGATTGTGATGCCTCCCATTTTGTTCTTTATTCTCAGGATTGCTTTAGCAATTCAGGGTCTTTTGTTGCCCCACATAAATTTTTGGATTCTTTGTTCTAATTCTGCAAAGAATGTCGTTGGGATTCTGATTTGGATAGCGTTGAATCTGTAGATTGCTTTCGGTAGAACGGACATTTTAACTATGTTTATTCTTCCAATCCATGTACATGGAATGTCTTTCCATCTCCTTATGTCATCATCCAATTCTCTCAGAAAGGCCTTGTAATTTTCATTATATAGGTCCTTCACTTCCTTAGTTAAATTTACCCCGAGGTATTTTAGTCTTTTTGTTGCGATTGTGAATGGTATTCTGTTCTTGAGTTCTTTTTCTGTTAGTTCGTTATTAGAATATAGAAATGCTACTGGATTATGCAAATGGATTTTATACCCTGCAACTTTGCTGTAGTTGTTGATTACTTCTAAGTGTTTTCCAATGGATTCTTTGGGGTTTCTATATATAAGATCATGTCGTCTGCAAACAGCGAGAGTTTCACTTCTTCCCTCCCTATTTGAATTCCTTTTATTCCTTTTTCTTGCCTGATTGCTCTGGCCAGGACCTCCAGTACTATGTTAAATAAGAGCGGTGATAGAGGGTATCCTTGTCTCATTCCTGTTTTCAGGAGGATGGCACTCAGTTTTTGCCCATTGAGTATGATGTTGGCTGTGGGTTTGTCATATATGGCCTTAAGTATGTTGAGGTAGTTCCCTTCTATGCCCATTTTGTTTAGAGTTTTTATCATAAATGGCGTTGGATCTTGTCAAATGCCTTCTCTGCATTTATTGAGATGATCATGTGGTTTTTATTCCTCAGTTTGTTGATGTGGTGTATCACGTTGATTGATTTGTGGATGTTGAACCATCCCTGTGTCCCTGGTATGAATCCCACTTGATCATGATGTATGATCCTTTTGATGAATTGCTGAATTCTGGTGGCCAAAATTCTGTTTAGAATTTTTGCATCTATGTTCATCAGTGATATTGGCCTGTACTTCTCTTTGTTCGTGGTGTCCTTGTCCGGTTTTGGTATCAGCGTGATGTTGGCCTCATAGAATGTGTTAGGAAGTGTTCCATCCTCCCTAATTTTTTGGAATAGCTTGAAAAGGAGAGGTATTAAATCCTCTCTGAAAGTTTGGTAGAATTCCCCAGGGAAGCCATCTGGTCCTGGGGTTTTATTCTTTGGGATGTTTTTGATTGCTGTTTCAATCTCTTTCCTTGTGATTGGTCTGTTCAAATTGTCTGCTTCTTCTTGAGTGAGCTTTGGGAGACTGTAAGAGTCCAAGAATTTATCCATTCCCTCTAGCTTATCCATTCTGTTAGCATAGAGTTTTTCGTAGTATTCTCTTATAGTCTGTTGTATTTCTGCAGTCTGTTGTTATTTCTCTTCTTTCATTTCTGATTTTGTTTATTTGAGCTTTCTCCCTTTTTTTCTTTGTAAGTCTGGCTAGGGGTTTGTCAATTTTATTTATCTTCTCAAAGAACCAGCTCTTTGTTTCATTGATCCTTTCTACCACCTTTTTCATTTCAATAGTATTTATTTCTGCTCTGATTTTTATTATTTCTCTCCTTCTGCTGACTTTGGGCTTTATTTGTTCTTCTTTCTCTAGTTCAGTTAGGTGTAGTTTAAGATTGCTTATTTGGGATTTTTCTTGTTTGTTAAGATGTGCCCGTATTGCGATGAATTTTCCTCTTAATATAGCTTTTGCTGTATCCCATATGAGTTGGTATGGCATGTTATCATTTTCATTAGTTTCCAGGTATTTTTTTATTTCTTCTTTAATTTCTTCAGTGATCCATTGCTTGTTCAGTAGTGTCTTGTTTCGTCTCCACATCTTTGTGCCTTTCTCAGCTTTTTTCTTGTAATTAATTTCTATCCTTATAGCATTATGATCAGAGAAGATGCTTGTTATTATTTCAATTTTTTTAAATTTGTAGAGCCTTGCCTTGTTTCCCAACATATGGTCTATCCTTGAGAATGTTCCATGTGCACTTGAGAAGAATGTGTATTCTGCTTTCTTAGAATGAAGTGATCTATATATGTCTATTAAGTCCAATTGTTTTAGTTTTTCGTTTATCTCCACTATTTCTTTGTTGATTTTCTGCCTGGATGATCTGTCCATTGATGTGAGTGGGGTGTTGAGGTCCCCTACTATTATTGTGTTGTTTTTAACATCTTCCTTTAGGTCTGTTAATAGTTGCTTTAGGAACCTTGGTGCTCCTATGTTGGGTGCATAGATATTTATAAGCATTATTTCTTCTTGATGAAGTGTCCGTTTGATCATTATATATTGTCCCTGTGTGTCTCTCTTTACCTGTCTTATTTTGAAATCCACTTTGTCTGATATAAGAATTGCAACACCTGCTTTTTTTTCCTTGCTATTAGCTTGAAGTATTGTCCTCCACCCCTTCACTCTGAGCCTGTGTTTGTCCTTGAGGCTGAGGTGTGTTTCCTGGAGGCAACAAATTGTTGGATCTTGTTCTTTAATCTATTTTGCCACTCTGTGTCTTTTTATTGGAAAGCTCAATCCGTTTACATTAAGAGTGATTATTGATGCATGTGGACTTAAAGCTGTCAGTCTGTTGCTCATTATCTGGCTTTCCTGCTTTTCTCTTCCTGTGTGCTTTATCCTACCCATTTGATACTGCAATTTCTTAGGCTGGATTTCTTAGATTTTTGCTTATTTATGATTTGTGTCTCTGTTCTGTTTTTTAGTTTAGTGGCTACCCTGAAGTTTGTATTGAGAATCTCATGTATAATATAGTCTATTCTCTGGTGGTCTCTTACTTACTTGGCCTAGACTAATTTAGTCCCTTTGTTCTTCCCCTCCTAAATTATTATTTTCACTTCTTGTCCCAACTTGTGTTATGAGTTTGCAGTTAGAGTGATAAGATTGTCTTTGCTTTGGTAGTTTCCTTACCTTTATCCTAATGCTATTGTTGAATATTTGCTATCCTATTCTGGTTCTATTTATCTGTCTCCCTACTCTGTGGTTTGTGACCCCTTTCTCCCTTTTTTCATTTTTCAGGTATGAGAGCCTTCTTGAGGATATCTTGTAGTGGAGGACTTTTGGTTACAAATTCCCTTAACTTTTGTTTGTCTGGAAAAGATTTAATTTCTCCCTCATATCTGAAGGATATTCTTGCTGCATAGAGTATTCTTGGCTGAAGATTTTTATCTTTTAAAGCTTTGAATATGTCACTGCATTCTCTCCTAGCTTGTAAGGTTTCTGCAGAGAAATCCACTGAAAGTCTGATAGGAGCTCCTTTGTAGGTAATTCTCTTTTGTCTTGCAGCCCTGAGTATTTTTTCTTTGTCATTCATTTTTGCCATTTGTACTACTATATGCCTTGGAGTAGGTCTTTTTACATTGACAAATCTAGGAGATCTGAAAGCTTCCTCTACACACATTTCTCCCTCAATCCCTAGATTTGGGAAGTTCTCTTCTATAATTTCATTAAGCACACTTTCTGCTCCATTTTCCTTTTCCACGTTCTCAGGAATTCCTATGATCCTTAAATTCTTTCTCCTCATTGAATCTGCTATCTCTCTAATACTTTCCTCATTCCTTTTAATCCTTAGTTCTCTTTCTTCCTCTGTCTGGAGCCAGTCAGCCTGTCTATCTTCAATTATGCTAATTTGCTCTTCTATGGAGTCTACCCGGGCATTCAGGGAAGCCATATTCTGTTTTATCTGGTCCATTGTGTTTTTCATCTCTAGTAATTCTGTTTGATTCTTCTTTATAATTTCAATCTCTTTTGTGAAGTAACTCCAGAACTTGGGTTGTTTCTCTATCTTTCTCTCTACCTCATTGAGTTTTTTTATTATAGCTGCTCTGAACTCATTTTCATTTAGTTTACCTAATTCCAAGTCCTCAGGACTTAATTCTATGTTTTTATTGTTTTCCTTCTGGTCTGGGGCTTTTATAAATTGCTGGATGGTAGAGAAGCAGTTTTTTTGCATGATGGTAGAATTCCATTGCAGTTACAGCCTGTCACCACTAGATGGGGGTCGAGTGCCACGCGTTCTGAGCTCTCCGCCTTCAGGCAAGATGGCGGCGCCCAGTGCGCTTTGCCGGGGCGGGGGTGGGGGCAGTTTCTCTCGCACGCCGATCTGGATTCGATCAGTTCTGTTCTCTGGTCTCCGGGGGCCCTGGGTTTATGGGGTCCCCACACACGGAAGCTTTCCCCTGTCAGCAGGTTTCCACTGTACTGGCGGAGGGAGTCCTAGATGATCCCCTGGTCGTGCGTCCCCTCCCCCGCTCCTTCCTGGACCTGCAGGGCAATCCTGGTTTCTAGGGGATGGAGCAATGTTCTCTCCTACCCCGCTCCAGCTCCTCTGAGGCAGGCAGTAGGGACTCCGTCCTCTGTCTTTTGATACTGTAGGTCTCTGAGTCCTGGCATTAGGTTCATTAGCTGAAATTCAGGGTTTTTTTTTCAGTCCTTTGTTGTACTTTGGAGGGGAGAGAGTCCTGGGTCAGCTCACCCCGCCATTTTGCTCTGCCTCCTTGTGTGTGCTCTTTAGACTCTAAAACCTTAAAGAAGAAACTATCACAATGTTTCTTCTACCATTCTGGACTAGCATAGTGCATTGCCAGAAGACTTCAGGTCACAACTGAAAAAAAAAATCCAAATTGACTGCATCTTTTCTTATTGCTCAACTGCTGTCAAACAATTGAGAAATTTGTTTGGATGAAGCACTAACATTCCTTCTTCGATCCCCAGCCCCATTCCACCAGTCTGCAGTTCTTCAGCTGATCACTGATTGATGTCAATGTGAAAATTCTCAGGCAGAAGACAAGAAATATGTCATGGGATTTTTGGTTCTTCAAGCTTCTGATTAGGACTAGAGCCAGCAATTACACACACTTAGCTCTATTCTCCTCATGAATACAGAGAAAGCAGGATCTCCTTGGTGTTGCAAGAATAACTACTTTATTCCTCATACAAAATGACTAAGGCTCAACAGCTTGTAAAAAAAAGGCAGGGTTCAGGGCATGTCAGGACAAAAAGAGCGGTAAGTTATTTCTATGTCTTTTCTCTGTATTCTTTCACAACTGAGGCAAGTCCTCAAGCTTACAAGGGGCTGGGCACACTGGGGACAGCTGGCGTACAGGAACCACTACAGTCCCATCAGAGCAAAGCTGCCCCATTACTCATGTATTCAAGACTTATTGAGTGTCTGTAATGTGATTGCACTGTTGTAGTGTCTGCACTGTTGTAGGTTCTAGGGAAAAACTGTGACACAAAGAAAGTAAGGACCTTGCGCTCCTTAAGAGTATAGTTAAGGGGAGATGACAGAATTTGAAGATCTGACATGTGCTATTGAAGTTTAAAGAAGAGGGAGCTGGCCTAGTCTGTAGGTAGGAATGGATCAATGTAGAGTTCCTAGAAGAAGTGATATATAAACTGAGAACTGGAAGAAGAATAAAGCTTAAAGTAGGAGACAAAATGGGAAGAAAATGAGATTTGCAAAGACCCTGAGGCCAAAGGTCCAGTATGAGTGGATTATAAAGAAGGAAAAGGAGAATAGTTTATAATGAGAACGAAAAGAAATGCAGGGGCTATAAAAAGAGCTTTTCAGGCTATAGTAAGGATTCTTTAGAGACAATAGAAATCTATTTCTATATAGTGTGTGTTGGCAAAAAATAACTCTTGCCATAGTGATTGAGGAGAGCAAGGATGGGCGTGGGGGACCAGTTTTGTACCGGCCAAGGAAGCAGTTGTTGTTGGGCTAAGCCTTGAAGGAAATAGTGGGGATAATTACAAGTGGACAGATTCGAGAGATATGTAAAAGACAGAATTAGCATCTTTTGGTAATTAAGTGAGCATAGGAGAAGAGCGAGAGGAAGAGGTTACATAGGACTCCTAAGTTTCTCTCTAGAGCAATCAACAAGACAGATGATAATGTTATTTTCTGTGTAGAGAATGAGAGAAGAGGATGGGGACTGGAAGAAAAGGTGATGAGTTCTGTCTGTGACACTGAGCTTGAGGTGAGGGCTCTCATCTATGTGGGTCTGGAGCCAGGAGAGAAGTCATGTGTTGAAGATAAAAATTTGGATTTTGGCAACATTTAGGTATTAAAAACTTAAGAATGGTCAGGAGCATATTAAAAGAAAAGAAGAAAAGAGCTTAGGCAAAAGTCTGGAGGAAAACGTAACTTTAACAAAGAAAAAGAAAACACGACAAATAACTGGCAGAGGAGACCAGGAAGTGGGCAGAGAGGGAGGAATGAAACTAGGAGACTGTGTTGGCGTGGGAGCCAAAGGGGAGAGGGTTTCAAGAAGAATGTGGTTAACAGTAGGGAACTGTGCTTAGTGTCAAGATAAAGACTGAGAAGTGTGGATTCACTAACAAGGAAGATGTTCATATTTCAAAATAAAAACTAGAGGAGATCAAAGCTTTTTAAAAATGTCAAAAGGTAAGGCCAGAACTTGAAAGAAGATATCAGAATATCATTGAATGTGAAGGTAGATTACAAAGGAGTGTGGCTGAAGGCCAAGGCAGAAAAATAAAGAAACAAATCACAGACTCACTGGGCTGGAATCCAGGAACTATTTCTGAAGAACACACCCCAGACAAGTGACTTTTTCAAGTCCTTTTCTTTACATTTATCTATAACACCTTCTAAATGTTAGAATATTTTCTTTTAATTATCTGTTACTGAAATAACATATTTTCCTTGTGGAATATCTTGAACATATAGAAAAGAAGAAAAATAATCCATATTCTTATTACTAAAAGAAAAACTATGTTGATATTTAGTCTTTATTTTCTGTCGGAATTTTTAACATAGACTATTTTCTATGCACATTTCTTTGAAATATATTTTCTTCACATGTTACAACATAATTAATTATATTTTATTTTAGATCATGTTAGGTTAAATCATTGCATCTAAAATGAATTTAAGTGACTAGCAATCAAATTTTTCAAAGGCCTCCATTTTTTCAACCCTAATTTTATTGTTTTTTAAAATAGATGCTTCAAATAGATAACCCATTGTTCCAGAATTAATTGAAGTCATTACAAAATAAAATATTTGAGCATGCACTATGGCATCCATTGTATTGGTATGCACTTTTGTTATAGAAAAATGCAAAAATATTGCTATTTTCTTCTGACCTGTATTTTTCTCCATAACATGGAAACTATCATTGTTAAATGCCTGTGTAATGGATAATATCTCTTACCTAATTGATTACAAGCTCTACTTTAATTATTTTTAACCAATGGAATTATAATTAGCTATCTAATTTATGAAAAACTATTTCAGTAATTAAGGGTTTATAAAATTCATTAGTGAGTGACTCTCTATATAAAGCCATTTATTTTATATTCTTTCTACGTAACTAATAAACACTGAACAGAGCTCATTGCTTTAAATTGTTCAGACTTTCACCTCTTGATGTGAACAATTGGACTTGGACAAAACAGGCTTGTTGCAGAACCCAAGACAGCCTTAGCACCCTTCAGACAAAAAGTAGATTAGAGTTCCAGAAGCAAAGAAAAACCAAATGCAGACTTATGTGAGGACAGACTCATATAAGAGTATTTTAGAGACAATGTAAAACATCTGTTGAAAAGATGAACAGAAAGCTAAGAACCCTGAAGAGACAAAGCCTTTGCAAATCAAACTAGCATCAAAAAGGTCAAAAATGTATATTGGGGAGGTTTAGCAGTGGGTGGAGCCAAGAGGATGCTGGGGAAGTTAGTCCCAAGCAGCTGAGGCTCTATGTAGCTATGGAGGAAGTCAGCTTAGAGACCACATTCACCAGCACCATTGTTCCTAACCCAAGGCTTCTTTTGTTGTGTTATTTTAGCTATTGTGGAAAAAACTCTTCAGTTTTCTCTATTACACTTATGTTTTGTTTTCTTTTGTTTTACTTTTGTAGGTGTGCTGTGATCAAAATAATCTTGAACTCAAGAGTTAGAAAAGCTGAGTTCATAGTCCAACACTGCCAGTTAATAGTTCTGAGTGTGCTATTTCAACTTATCCACGATTTAACTTATTCACCTATAAAATGGAGTAACACACACTCAACACATAGGACCATGCAAATGTCAAGAAAGTCTAATATTATAGCCCAGTAATCACTTCTATTACGTTAAAAAAAACCAACAAAACTGCATTTCTTTTATTAAACATTCTAAATTATAAAATAAAACAGAAACACTATTTCCTATTGTTTGTAATAATTAAGACAGCAAGTATATGTATGTACCAGTCATAGAAGGTATATTTTGATGTTGTTTTAGAGAAGCTGAATAAATAGAAAAGTATAAGTTGACATAATATCACTCTTGGGTTTAGAATAGTGGGTTATGAATCCTTCCCTCCACATAAATACATGTGGTGTTTAAATTTACGACCATTAGAGTGAATCCTTATGTAACTAAGTCTGATTCTCATCTAGTCCAACCATTAATATATCTGATGCACTCTCTCCCTATATTAGTTTTCTATTGCTACATAATAAATTACCACAAAATGGAGACTTAAGACAAATTTACTATCTCATAGTTTCCATGCACTAGGAGTCCAGGTACAGATTAGATGAGTGCTCTCACAGGATCTCACCAGGCTGAAATCAAGGTGTCAGTGGGGGCTGTGGACTCATCTGGGGCTCAACGTTCTCCTCCAAACTCACTGGTTGTTGACAGAATTCAGTCCCTTGAGGTTGTAGGACTGAGGTTCCTGTGTCCTTGCTGGCTGTCAGCTGAGGGTCGCTCTCAGTTAATACAGGCTGCTCTTATAACTTGACAGC
Source organism: Equus przewalskii (assembly GCF_037783145.1). Classification (NCBI taxonomy): domain Eukaryota; kingdom Metazoa; phylum Chordata; class Mammalia; order Perissodactyla; family Equidae; genus Equus; species Equus przewalskii. The sequence continues at coordinate 9,517,283 of NC_091849.1, forward strand.
TCACTTCATGAAAGCAAGCAGGAGAATCTGTCCATTCAGCTAAAAAGGAGTCTTATAAAACATAATGCAATCTTCAGACTAGCTATCCCATCATATTCATAGGTTCTGCCCACACTCAAGGGTAGGCAAATACACAGGACGTTTGTACACCAGGGGCAGGAATTTTGGGAGTCATTTAAGAATTCCGCCCACCACACACATCACCTCCTTATCACATTATATGGTAGCTTATACAGTGAGAATTGCCCTGATATTGTTTAACCTTCTCAAAGTTGTAACAAACCAAGAGGACTATGCTAGATAATCCAGTGTATCAACAGCCCTCCTTCCACTGGAAAAACAACTCAAAATGTATTAATGTATGCCCATTATGAAAGATTATTTCTGCCACCAGGAAATGATTCTGTTTCTGTTTTCATTTCACCAGATTTTGGTGTAAATTAGAAAAGGGCACCCTAGCCAGGACACACATCCTGGAAGCAGAGGACTGCCTCCATTCTCTTCCTTGACTGAGCATCCTGCGCAAACACGATCCACGCACCTGTATGCAGAGGCCCTGTCACTTCAGGGAGCTCCACGCTTGGAGCCAGAAGCACCAGCTCTGCTTCTTTACAGTTGTGTGACCCAGGCCCAGCCACTCCATCCTTCCCCAGCACAGATTTCTCATCTATAAGAAGGAAATGATAATGACATCCCTCCCACATGAATTATTTTAGGGATCAATAAGATAACACATTTTAAGTGACTCTGCCAACCGTAAGGTTCCATAAACATGGAATATGACCTACTTCTATCGGTGACAGGGGTGGACGGAACCACGTGAAATGGCCATTTTATAGGTCAAAACAGTTGAGTATCAGCAATTTCATCTGGCTCAATATAATAGTAACTTTTTTTAAAAGTCTCTCATTTCCAGGAAATATTGGTAAACATCCCTTTTGAAAATTTGACTTGCGAGCCTCTTGTATCACCAAAAGTCATCTATAAAGGTTCAGAGTTGTAAGATTCATAGCTCAGAAAGAAATCTTTTCCAGGAAAGGAGAGGAAAATCTTGTGCCCTCTGGAGTTTTTTAATTATGACCATACAAGCGTAAGAATTATTAAAAGAATATTTGCAAAAGAATACTGAGTGAATTCCCTAATGAATAATTAAAATAATGCTGTAGGCCTTGTTTTTATAATTTTTGAAAAATTGAATTGAATTTTTATGCTCATAAATTATGTTAACTTAGTATCCTAAAGCTTCCTTTAGCTAAGGCTGTAGTTTATGGAAACCAAACATCTCTTTCGCGTATCATTGGTTGAATGCTAGAACTATGTCCATTGTTGGTAGATGTGGAAATGGAGGTCCTGAGCTGAACCAGAGGACTCTCACTTTACAGATGGCTTACTGGTGAGGAGGGAGACAGGACTGCTATTGTTTCCTCTTAGGTCTGGAAATGACCTCAGAATTCCACTGTACTGATACCACACTTTCGATTTTCACATCTTTTAGGGTAAGATACTGACTAACAACTTTGAACATATTTTTGACCCTTTTTCATATCATCGTATGTAGTGAAATTATCATTAGATCACTTTATCCTTTCGTCTTTTTGTGGATGTTTAGGTTTACTAAAAATCCATCCCAGGTCCTGTGATGGGAAGTCTGAGATAACTCTAAAACTCTAAGCAAGAGAAGAATTTTGAAAATTAAAGACCAATATATAATGACAATATACAAATGAAAAAATTTCTAAGTTAAAATAAAAAAGCAATTTCTTGATGGATTTTCAAAAACATATTCTCCTGATATTTTCAAAAGACCTCACGCAAAGTGAAAGTAAAAAGGAGAATCTCGGCAGTATTTCCCGGTAAAGCAGAAGGTTTGAAGTCAAATCTCTCCAAGTGCCACTGAGGAAGTTTTAAATGTCAATTATGTGTTCAATTGAAACTTCACCTGAATCTTCCTATTTTTAAAAAAGAATATGACAAGGGCAGGGGTTAGTAGACCATTTCCTGGGTGGGCTGGAGGGTAGACTTCATAACGGCACGTAGATGGGAAGATAGTCCGCCTGAATCAAGACCCTGTGGGAAGGCACATCATCGCTGCCTGGCTGGGAGAGGCTGCATAGGGTCATTGACAGACATGCAAAGACAGGAGAGACTATAGAGGCCAGAGAAAAGGCCTCATTGTCAGAGTGTGATCAGCCTGGGCATGTGGCCTGCCCAATCGAGTGCTCAGCAGACGGTAGAAGTGGGGTGCACAGGACAGTCAGGGGGCCCAGGACCCTCAAACGCATAGCTACTTACCTTCTATTGGGGAGAACTTAGTCACATGATCACATTTTTTTTCACTGCAGACATTTATTGTAGTTTTGTTAATTTCAATATTTATTGACCTCTTATATGAGATTTAAGGTAGAGAAAAAATACACGTCCTAGAACTGCGGCAGTTAATAGAAGACTGTTAACTGAATGAGGGTTTAGATGATACCATCTTCCCTGTCTGCTACAGGGAGACCTCACTGCGGGTGAGAGGTCTTGTTGCCGGGGACCAGTGGAGCACCGGGAAGCAGATGGAGGCGGGCTCCTTAGACCAGTCAAAGAGTTGATGGAGAGAATACAAAGCTTGGAAGAGAGCAGGACTCCAGTAGATGACTGACTGGAGGGGAACCTACAGTCCTTCCTCCAACTGGGGCTCTGAGGCAGCACCCGAGAGGGCTGCTGAAAATAGCAGTGTTCAGAGGACAGGGTCGCACTCTTCTTCACCGGGTCAGGCCAGGCTCTCAGAAGTTGGCTAACTCAGATATGTAAACCATGGTCCTCAGACTGTTCACCTTGACCTCATCTTGTGGCTTGCCTAGACTCAGGTCTGGCTGTGCAAAATTGGAGGGATCAGTAGAGAGAGAGGATGACAAATACAGTCTAGTTGAGCAGTCAATTCATCAAGAAGAGGAGAAGACGTTGAGATGCAGGAGAAGACAGAGTGTCTCTCAGAAGGACAGTGCAGAACTTGTCCTGTGAGAGCTCCACTGCCAGCAGCACTGAGCGCTAGATACTGCAGTGGCAACCCTTCCCACTGGGGCGCTAGCCGTTGCGTGCTACAGCTAGCAAGCCTCAGTTGTGAGGAAAAATGGACAAAATATGTATCTGGAATTTTCAACATTTTCAGTTGAAGGCAATTTCTGTCACTCAGAAAGACACATGAGAAGTGTCACAAATATCAGACAACGAAAACTGCATATAATGTCCTCTGGAGAAAGCATCACCGAGCTTGACTACAAAATGTACTGTATCTTTAGCATGTAAGCTCAAAGGCTAGGAGTTACTGTTTTGGAAGTAGTTTGAGAACTGGAAAGTTGGACCCCAGCATCTATGTTGTTCCCATTTCAGGGGGATTAACTGCACTTGTATGTGTGCCTTTTCTGCACACATTGTAGCACACTTTTCCTAGTTGAGATGGGTTTAAAAACTTGTATTTTGTAACCCAGTTTCCTTTTATCTTTCTTATAATCTTTTGTTTTCATTTCTCTCCCTTTGACGTAACCATATTGTCTGGCAGCCATGAATATTTTCTTCCTTGTCCTCTGATGTCCCAACTTCAGCTTTCCTTGAAAGACAAGAAGACATTACAGGAAATAGCTTTCTGAAAACAATTATTGCACTTATTTCTGTGTCTGATCACTTTATTTATTTATTTTTTCAGACAGGAAGACTCAGATTCAAATTTGCAACTCCGATACAGAAATCATATAGAACTTTGTTCCAGTTACTAAGTTATCGCTCTCAGCCACAAACCCACTCTTCCATATGCTGCTCTGTGAGGCGGGAGTGGGACTCTGAATCTCCTTTCTGCTTTGTCTGCTAGTTTTTTGTTAGACCCTGGAATAGAGGATGCTAGAGGGAGATGGAACAGCTGGAGGAGGAAGAGAGGATTTGCTCTTTCCTGCTTCTTGTTGGCTCCCTGTGGCTCTCCTGTCCACTTGTTGTCTCTGTGACCTCACCCTAGGAACATTTGTCATCCCAGCACTGGCAGTGCCGTCCTGGAGTCATAGCTGAAGCCTGTTTGTAGCTTCACCAACACTTACAGAACCAGCCCCTCCTAGAGGCCCTAAGTTTGAGTAAGTCCAATCTCTTCCCTTTTGTCCCTCAGCTCTGGGGGTGGCAGCTGCTTCCAGAAATTGCACATCTGTAATAACTTTGGTTTTTGTCTTCATATTTTACCTAATTAACAACGTTCTGTATAGCTATCAATTCTTCATATTAAATTCTGTTTAAGTAACTGGTATGATTTCCACGTCTTGAGTGGACACCACCTGATAGAGACCTTATATCTTCAAATCTGCATTCTATTTCCTCCTTCTGATTTATATTTTTCTCAGCTCTCTCTTTTTATTCCCTCTGTTGTTGGTAAGGAGGGTGGGGATATTAACTCTGAAGTTTTTGTGAGTGCATGTTATATTTTAAGGGAAACCATAAAAAATGATGCAAGTAAAAGAAAGGCTTCCAAGTTTGGGGGAAAGGAGAGAGGAACAAAGGAATAAAACAAATTTGACAATTAATGGAAAGACGGACAGAATAATTTTTAAAAATAAAGTAACAGTATAATAAAAATAATATGAGGCAGAAATTTAATTTATCAATATATGCAATAAATTAAAAATAGATGATATTTGCCTTCTAAATGATAGCAATTCACAGTCTGAGAAAAATAAACAATTCCCTTTAACTTACCTGTTAGTTTATTTGTTAGTTGTCTATCAAATAAACACCTAAAACATAAGACCCAAAAGTTAAATGGATTCAAGGCTCACCATCACTCCCATCATTATAACGTCTACAGTTTTGGGTGTCCTCGTTTACCACGCACTTCATATGGGTTAGCCAACTCACTCCTCATCACGACTCTGGGAGGTAGGCATTATGATTGTTGCCTGTTTTTTACAGCCAGTCTTTCCAAGGAGTCTTGGTGAGACTAAGTAACATGCTGTAGGTCTCAGAGAGAGTGACAGCAGAACTGAGATTTGAACCCAGATAGTCCACACTTTAAACAATTCTGCTTCACCGGGATTTAGATCTTTACTGGGGGTAATGAGCACAAGCCTTGAGTCTGTAGCATAATACCAGTCATCGGAATAAACAAACCCGAAGGGATCAGTGAAGCTCACAGGGTCACAGTTAACTTCTTGCAGCTGTACTCCTTAGCTACTGTGTTCCCTTTGACTATGACAGCAGATGAAGTTTTTCTCTTATACTATTTAACAAATAGTAATATATAAGTATAAATTTGTATTGCTTAGAAACCTATAGGTAGTTCACTCATTGTGTTGTTTTCTCTTCTCATTTTTAATTATTTTTGTGCTCTATCTCAGAAGTATTGAGTACATAAAATGTCCCTGAGCCCAGGTAGATTGAACTCACTCACCAGCATCCATTACAGAGTGGCTCAGCCAGATTCTCCCGTCCAGTGGACATGCTGAGCAGTCACACACAGCACCTGGGCACCGACCCACCATCAAAATGCCCTTTCTTAAAAGCTTGACTTATTGACTCTCAAAGACTAGGACAAGGTCTGTTGTTCTTAGAGAGTTGAAGATGTGACTGGAACAGCGTTGCCTCCCCCGCTAAATGTTCCTAGATGCTGCAAAGACATCTTAATAAAGATGTACACAAATGTTGACATAGGTCCTAGAAATTAAAAGTACCAAGTAAATGAAAAATACAAAAGCCTTTCTTGAAAAGAAGGACCAACAGTAAGTACATTATAAATTTCATCCAAAGGTAAATTTTAACCAACTGCTTTATTTAATCCTCTGCTGAACACTGTATATGGGAGTCTTCAAACCAATATCACTTGAGACGTGTTAGAACCACCACCTGGTAATTGTCTTTCCTGGAAGAAAATGTTTCATGGTAAATAAACAATGGGCTCTAAAGAATAGTTAGTTTTAGAAAGAATTCAGGAGAGAGAAGAATTAATGCAGTGATAATAAGGGGAAAAGGTCCAGGAAACGAATACAATGTGTCAAAGAACTAATGCAAGTGTTTTCTGTCATTGGAGATGAGATGAGCGGGGAGGGGAACGGTTGTCATTGCCCTTTAGTGTTGTGTTGCTGAGTAAGTGAAAATAAATAGAAAATGAGGTTCTTCCAATTTCAAACTGTTACAATATGGTTACTTTCATGCCCTACAGAGAATTCCTGAAGGCACAAACCCAGTCACAAATTGGTACACATCAGCATTTTGCATAAAAGGAAAACATCCATATCTGACTCAAGCAACGATGAAATCAATACAGAAACATTTCCAGAGAAGTCCTGCAGGTTTTTTATGCATTTACAGCTAGTATATCGTGCAAAAAAAATCTTCTGACTGTTGAATAAATCAACTTTACATCCACAGTCTCTAAACTTCCATGATTTTCTTTATCATCGCCTAGAGAGCACCCTGCAGACGTGAAGTTGTGTTTTTTCCCCTGCTGTTTCTATCCTTATTAGACGGTTTATCTCTCTGCTGGCTTTTTTGATGGGTTTGAATACAGGGGTTAAATTCATGTCTTATAGTCCTTCTACCACAGCCTCCTTCAAAGCCTGCAGAATATCATAAAAAGAGTATCTGACCAACTCCAGGGTGAAAATGCCGCCCTCAGCTCTCTGGCTTAACTTGGACCTCCCTGTCAATAGAATTACGCTCATTTGAGTAACTGCATTGGATGTTATTTACCTTTGAATGTCTGAACCATTGGCGTGACTCAAAGAACTATTTAAACACTCCAAAAAGCATACTTGAAAAAGACTTTACAAGTATATTAAATAGACAGTGTTTAAATAACTTCAGGAAATTTTGAATATTTAAAATTTTATTGTTCAGAAATTTACTGCCCTAAATGTCATTTAAAAAGGTAGATTTGATGCTTTCAACAAAATGGGAATTTTTATGTGAAGTGTGACTGACACATCATACGAATATGTTAGTATTGGATAAGAAGAAGGAAATATTTTCCTTTTGATAACTTAGCAGCCATGATCACCTAAGCAGAACAAAGAAATCAATCAATCAATAAGCATGGTTTGTTTAGGTTAGAACTCTCAGATTTTAGGTTAGACTTCCTTGCTATACGATACCAAACTGTGTTGTAACTCCAAGCATTTTGTGTTTGTATTAAAGATATTCATGTAATTCTCTGATTTTGTCTCAGTTTCCTCACCTATAAATTGGGAATAACATTGGTTGTTTTGAGGGCATATATGAATTAATACTTTAAAACGTGCTTCCATCAATACCTGGCAGATAGTGAGTGCTCACTATGTTTAGCTGTTACTATTACCCCTGCCTCAATAGAATGTAAAATCCTTAAGGATTAGACTCTGTTTTGTTTATATTGAGATTTCCTGAATTGCTAAGCACCTAATAGCCCCTTAACTAGTATTCGTTAAATTAATTGTTGCTAAGAAACATGTGAAATGCATACAGAATTTTACAATGGACAAATAGCCCACTTTTACACTTAGTTTAGATAATACTTAAATATATAAAAACAAATAATTTTTTTTTAAACCACACATATGTTGTAACCAACTGGGCCCATGAAAATACTCTCCCAACGCCCCTAGTCTGCCGTCCTGTTTTCAAGGTTCAATTCCCATCACCATTTCCTCTATCAAAATTTCCTTAATCAGTTTTCATTCATTTTCCACAAGAAGACTACAGTATTTTGTATGTAATTTATTCCATTCTTCCTGGATTTATACTTATTTGTGTACATGTATATTTTTCCTTGAAGGCAAGAACCATGAAGTATTTATATTATTATAAGACTCTTGGTTGAATGTCTTGTTCATAGTAGGTTCGCAGTAAATGTTTGTCGACTGAATGAATGACTCAGGGAAAGCACACTCAGCACCAAACTGGGTACCTTGATGGTATAAAGTATCGTAAGATTCTCTCTTAGGTGGTGCTCTCAACACTATTGCAACCTTGTGTGATTTAAGCATTCGCACGCACTTGGGCCAAGGGTAAGAACTCGTAGTGGAGACTGTGTGTGTTCCAGAAATTATAGGAGGCACCCGAGACTCAGTGAGGCAGAGTGAGGAACTTGGGGTGCAGGGGATTATTCCTCGGAGAGATTTGGATAAAAGAAGGGACAGTCTTTGAGGAGTGCTGCGATACTAAGGCATGAAGGAGTCCAGTCTCTTTGAACGGATGGGGAATTTGCCTGGCTGCAGGCAGAGTGGTCTAGGAGGGCGGCGGGCTGTGGGCATGCGCGGGGAGGAGAGCTGCGCGGCTGGCCGGAGAGCAGGAGGCTTTCGCTAAGAATCTGACTGAAAGGCAGCCAGCTCTGCGCAAAACGGAAGAACGAGCATTTTGTTTTGAGCATCTTCAGCTTCCCAGATCCTAGCATCCCACAGGAGGAAGAAGAAAACTGAAGGCTGGCCGGTGCCCCCTTAGGGCTAGCTTTCTACTTGTGAAAAGCAGCCCCCAGGTTCTTTTTGTGAAGAGAGACGCAATGGGGAATTTATAGCTCATCCCAGACAGTTAGGTAGGCGCTGGGGGCAGCGCAAGGATGGAAGGGTTAAATCTGCCTTTTAGAAAGTTCACCTGCTGCTGCCACTCTGTGGAGGATGAACGCGGTATTCGTGAAGAAAGCGTAGAAACCAGGAGACCATGGGGAAACCATGGCAGTTGCTTAGGAGAGAAGTTGGGAGCTGGAATAACGTTGCAGCGATGGGGATGGAGAGGAGAAGGGAGAGGAAGAAAGCCAAATACACAGGGTTGGGTGACTGATTGCACATGGGGCCGGGGAAGAAGGAGGTTGAGAAGAAAACGTTTCTGAAGTTCATGCCTGAGTGGTGGCGGTCGCTCAGTCACGGAATGATCGGTGAATGATGATGAGCTTTAGTTGGACATTTGGACTAAACTACCTGTGGTTTTGCCAAGTGGAGGTGCCCAGTGGTTTTTTAACTGTATGTTCTAAGCATAAATAGAGGCAGTATTTTGTGGGAAAGCAAATTGCTCCTTGAAAACATTGTTTGAAACAAAGTAAGAATGCATCATAATCATCTCCTCAAAGTTTAAACCCAGACTGAGAAATTTCTTTTTCTAGGACATTTTTCTCTTTTATTTCCCAGTAAGCCAATGGACACATGGAGCCCTAATTTAGGTCTTACCCAGTCATTACATGGCACAATAGTGTGAATTCTGCAGGCAGAATGTCTGGATTGTAATTCCAACTTGCCACGTACTGTGTTACTTTGGACATAATTTATGTGCGCCTCAATTTCCTCAGCTGTAACATGCAGTTAGTAATACTTCTGAGCTCATAGATTGATAAAATGCTCAGAGGGATTCCTAGCATATACTAAGCACAATGTAACTGCTTGCTAAATAAGCATGCTTTAGGCAACATTACGGAATGTGTCCTTTTTGAAGATTAGGTGACCTGTGTCTTCTTTGTCTACAGCATTTATGTCTCATTTACATACCAAGAGACCAAAAATATTGCTAATCCTCTTTCAGATCCATCCCAAATATTTGCACTGAAGTGATTGGTCAGGGAGTGTCTGTTTTTTAAATTCTATTTTTATCTTCTGAATATGGGCTATTGTAACAACAAAGAGCTCTAGTAATTGATAATTCTTTAACATTTTTTGAAACATTTTAGTAAAGAACAATGATAAAGAGTAATAGATAAAAGCAGGAATTTTTTTGGGGGGGTGGGGGAGTGGTGAGGACGATTGGCCCTAAGCTAACGTCTGTGCCAACCTTCCTCCATTTTGCATGTAGGACTCTGCCATAGCATGGCTTGATGAGTGGCATGTAGGTCCATGCCCAGGATCTGAACCTGCAAACCCTGGGCCACCAAAGTGGAGTGCACAAATTTAACCACTACGCCACCAGGCTGACCTCAAAACCAGGGTTTCTTTTCTTTCTTTTTTTTTTTTTTTTTTGGCTTCAGGAAGAACATTACTGAGCTAACATCTGTGCCAATCTTCCTCTATTTTGTATGTGGGACACCACCACAGCATGGCTTGATGAGTGGTGTATAGGTCCATGCCTGGGATTCGAACCTGCTAACCCCAGGGTGCCAAAGCATAGCATACAAACTGAACCACTATGCCATGGGGCTGGACCATAGGATTTCTATTTTTAAAATATTTATTTGTATATCTTCCTTACTTCTTTCTGTGGAATTTAGAATGCTCATTTTTATTCTTTGTTCTTGAGAGCATAAAAATATTAATGAAAGAAAGTTCCTGACTTATTTTGTATTTTGTTGTGTTTTATTAAATACTCATTATGTTACACACTAAATATCCCAAGATAAATAGGTCAGGAGTTAAAAAAAATCTCGTAATCATTTTAGGATATTGTGTTCTTAATTCTGTATTATAATAGTGTCTAATATGTTTCAGGCTCCATATTAAATAGTTTATGAAAGTGCTGAATATTACACTGAGCAGGTTGGAATGTGGTTAATTCTATTTGGGGTAAGTGAATCTGGGAACAAAAGAACATAAACATACTTGATAGATCAGCTGGGTCTCTCAAGATGAATGTGCGTTTCCTATGGGGGTTGGACAGGAGAAGATGGGTATTCCAGGTAGGCAGAGCCTGTAACCAGAGAGAAAGACAAAAACGTGGCCTGCCCTCAATGAGCTGATAGTTGAGTGGTCTATTGGGGGCAGGCTTGTAAGGAACTGAGTACAAGACAGTCTAGTCAGTGCTTGATGGTTGGGAACGTCCTATATTTTAGAAGGAAAGAGGAAGGGGGAAAAGACTCTTTGGGAAAACTAGGGAAGGCTTCACACAGGAGACATTCCATCGCATTCAAGAACTGTCAATCTCTCATGCTTAAAGAAAAAATTAACTCCAACTGAAGAAGTCAGTGCCTTTGGTACACTCTCTCATATGGTGTTAGGGACAAATCCCTGCAGAAGCCTTTCCCTTTGTTTTCCCACGAGCCCTCTGACGGTGGAGGATGCATGTGCTCTAGATGAAGGAGTGCCTCACATTTATTTTATTTAGGAATTCAAGTGCTTTTTGAGTGACACAAATCTAGATAGCTCTTTACTGTCATTTTTAGAGTCTAAGAAAGGAAGACAGGGAGAACTAGGTGCAAATTGTTTCAGGATGCCTGCTGAGACCAACTCCAAACCAAGGCAGGCGATGCAGAGTAAGGAAGAATTACATTTCTATTTATTTGTGGGATTGGAAAGGCAGCAAGAGAGAGCTGAAAGAAGGTCCTCTGATTTGGCTTTGGCTTATCTCATAGACCTCAGTTCTCTTAATTTCAGGTGCTTTTTTTGTTTTTGGCACTAACATTGGTTTTTAACATATAAGTTTCATGTGTACCACGTTTTAATTCAACTTCTGTATACTCTATAGAGTTCTCATCACCAAAATCTAGTTTACATCCGTCACGAGACAATTGACCCTCTCTACCCATTTCACCTTCCCCGCATCCCTTCCCCTCTGGTAACCACCAATCTTTTGTCTGCTTCTATGGGTTTGTTTTTGTTTTGTTTTGTTTTGTTTTCTTCTATTCCACCTATGAGTGAAATCTTACAGTATTTGTATTTTTCTGTCTGACTTGTTTAACTTAGCATAATACTCTCAAGTTCCATCCATGTTGTCACAAATGGCAAGACTTCACCTTTTTTATGGCTGATTAGTATTCCATTGTGTGTGTGTACATATATATATGTATATATATACACATATATATATATGCAAATACATCACATGTATATATACCACATCTTCCTTATCCGTTCATCCTTCGATGAGCTCTTAGGCTCTTACTATATTTTGGCTATTCTAAATGATGCTGCAAGGAACATAGGGGTGCATATATCTTTCCCAATTAGTGTTTTCATATTCTTTGAATAAATACCCAGAGTGGACTAGCTGGATAATATGGTAGTACTATCCATAGCTTTTTGAGAAATTTCTATGCTGTTTTCCATAGTGGCTGCACCAATTTACATTCCCACCAATGGTATATGAAGGTTCCCTTTTCTCGACATTCTCTCCAGCACTTGTTATTTCTTGTTTTTTGATGATAGGCATTCTAATTGGTGTGAGGTCATACCTCATTGTGGTTTTGATTTCCATTTCCCTAAGAATTAGTGACATTACACATCTTTTCATGTGCCTGTTGGCCATCTGTATGTCTTTTTTGGAAAAATGTCTATTCAGATCCTCTGCTCATTTTTTATTTAGGTTGTTTGTTTGTTGTTCTTGAGCTGTATGAGTTCTTTATATATTTTGGATATTAATCCTTTACCAAATACATGATTTGCAAATATCTTCTCCAAATTGGTAGGTTGTCTTTTCACTTTTTTAATGGTTTCCTTTGCTGTGCAGAAGCTTTTTAGTTTGATGTAGTCCCGTTTGTTTAATTTTCCTTGTTTCCCTTGCCTGAGGAAATATATCCAAAAAGATATTGATAAAACCAACTTTGAAGAGCATACTGCTTATGTTTTCTTTTAGAAGTTTTAAGGTTTCAGGTCTTACATTCAAGTCTTTAATCCATTTTGAGTTAATTTTTGTGTATGGTGTAAGGTATGCTCTAGTTTTGTTCTTTTTTAGGGGGCTGTTCAGTTTTCCCAACACCATTTATTGAAGACACTTTCTTTTCTCCATTACATGTCCTTTGCTCCTTTGTCATAAGTTAGTTGTCTATATATGTGTGGGTTTATTTCTGGGCTCTCAATTTTGTTCCATCAATCTGTGTGTCTGGCTTTTGGCCAGAGCCATGCTGTTTTGATTACTATAGCTTTGTGGCATAATTTGAAACCAGAGAGTGCGATTTTTCCAGTTTTGTTCTTTTTTCTCAGGATTGCTTTGGCTCTTCAATGTCTTTTGTGGTTCCATACAAATTTTAGGATTTTTTGTTCTGTTCCTGTTAAAAATGTCATTGGGATTTTGACAGAGATTGCATTGAATGTGTAGTTTGCTTTAGATAATGTGGATATTTTAACAATGTTAATTCTTCCAATCCATGAGTATGGGATATATTTCTTTTTATTTATGTCTGCAATTTCTTTCAACAACATATTATAGTTTTCAGTGTACAGGTCTTTCACCTCCTTGGTTAAATTTACTTCTAGGTATTTTGTTCTTTTTGGTGCAATTTTAAATAGGATTGTCTTTTAAATTTCTCTTTCTACTAATTCTTTATTAGTGTACAGAAACACAAAAAAATTTTTGAATATTAATTTACCTTGCAACTTTACTGTATTTATTATTTCTAACAGTTTTTTGGTGGAGTCTTTAAAGTTTTCTCTCTATATTATTATGTCATCAGCAAATAGTGACACTTTTACTTCTTCCCTTCCAACTTGGATGCCTTTTTTTTCTTTCTTTTTTTCTTTTCCTAATTGCTCTGGCTAGAACTTGCAATGCTATGTTGAATAAGTGTGGTTAGAGTGGGCATCCTTGTCTTGTTCCTGTTTATAGAGGGAAAGTTTTCAGTTTTCACAGTTGAGTATGAGGGTAGCCATGGGTTTGTCATATATGTCCCTTATCATGTTGAGATATATTCCCTCTATACTCATTTTATTGAGAGTTTTTATCATAAATGGATGTTGAATCTTGTTAAATATTTTTTCTGCTTCATTTGAGATGATTATATGATCTTTACCTTTCATTTTGTTCATGTGGTGTATCACATTGATTGAAAAGCAGATATTGAACCATCCTTGCATTCTTGGAATAAATCCCACTTGGTCAAGGTGTATGATCCTTTCAATGTATTGTTGTATCTGGTTCACCAATATTTTTTTAAGGACTTCTGCATCTATGTTCATCAGTGATATTGGCCTGTAATTTTCTTGTTTATGTTATCCTTGTCTGGTTTTGGTATCTGGGTAATGCTGGCCCTGTAAAATGAGTTAGGAACTGTTTCTTTCTCTTCAATTTTTTGGAAGAGTTTGAGAAGGACTGGTATTAGATATTCTTTGAATGTTTGGTAGAATTCACCAGTGAAGCCATCTGGTCTTGCATTTTTGCTTTTGTGATGTTCTTAATTACTGTTTCAATCTCCTTGCTAGTGATTGGTCTATTCAGATATTCTGTTTCTTCATGATTCATTCTTGTGAAGTTGTGTGATTCTAAGAATTCATCCACTTCTTCTGGGTTGTTCAATTTGTTGGTATATAGCTGTTCATAGTAGTCTCTTATAAACCTCTGTATTTCTGTAGTATTCGTTGTAACCTCTCTTTCAATTCTGATTTTATTTATTTGAGCCTTCTCTCTTTTTCTTAGTGAGTCTAACTAAAAATTTGTCAATTTTGTTTATCTCTCCAAAGAACCAGGTCTTAGTTTCATTGATCTTTTTTGTTGTCTTTTTAGCCTCTTTTTCATTTATTTATGCTCTGATTTTTATTACTTCCTTCCTTCCACTAACTTTGGACTTTGCCCTTCTTTTTCTAGTTCCCTTAGGGGTAAAGTTAGATTGCTTACTTGAGACTTTTCTTGTTTGTTGAGGTCGGCATCTATTACTAAAAATCTTCCCTCTTAGTATTGCTTTTGTCACATCCTATGGATTTTGAAATGTTGTATGTTCATTTTCAGTTGTCTTCAAGTATTTTTTGATTTCTCCTTTAATTCCTCATTGACTCAATAGTTGTTCAATAGCATGTTATTTAACCTCCACATATTTGCAATTTTTCCAGGTTTCTTCTTGTAGTTGATTTCTAGATTGATACTGTTTTGCTCAAAAAGATACTTGATCTGATTTAAATCTCCTTAAACTTATTGAGACTTGTTTTGTGTTCCAATATGTGGTGTATCCTTGAGAATGTTACATGTGCACTTCAGAAAAATGTGTATTCAACTGGTTTAGGATGAAATGTTCTGTATATATCTATTAAGTCCATCTGGTCTAATGTTTCATTCAAGGCCAATATTTCCTCATTGACTTCTGTCTGGATGATCTATCCATTGATGCAAGTGGGGTGTTAAATTCCCCTACTATTATTGTGTTGCTGTCAATTTCTCCCTTTAGGTCTGTTAATAATTGCTTTATATGTTTTTGTGTTCCTGTGTTAGATGCATAGATATTAATAAACATTATGTCTTTTTGATGGATTATCTCCTTTATCATTACATAATCCCCATTTTTACCTCTTGTTTCTCTTTGGCTTGAAGACTATTTTGTCTGATATGAGTATGGCTACAGCGACTTTCTTTCAGCTGCTATTTGCTTGGAGTATCTTCTTCTATCCTTTCATTTTCAGCCTATGTTTATCTTTAGAGCTGAGATTAGTTTCCTGGACAAAACATGTAGTTAGATCTTGTTTTTTAATTCAGACAGCAACTCTGTGTCTTTTGATTGGTGAATTCAACCCATTTATATTTAGAGTGGTTACTAATATATGAGAATTTATTGCCATCGTTCTGTCTTTTGTTTTCTGCTTGCTCTATATTCCACTGTTTTCCTTTCCATTTCTGTCTGACTTTTTAATTTAGTGCTTTTCTATGATATTTTTCTCATTTCCTCATTTCAAAACATTAGAAAATGTTTTATATCTCTGTTCTAGATTGTTGTTTTGTGGTTAGCATCAGGTTTGTATACAACATCTCATAGATAAAATAGTTATTTTTTTTTTGTTGATAGCTTCTTATTTTTATTTGCCTATACTGGTTCTGTCTTTTTCCTCTTCCTCTTTTATGATTTATTATCATAAATTATCCTTTTTATGTTGTGAGTTTGTTACCAAATTGAAGTAGCTATGGTTAATTTTAATGCTTTTTCCCCTTAACCTTTATGCTATAATTAATTGTTTAACAACCTATTCTGATATAAAGTTGCAATTTTCTGGTTCTGACTGTCTATTTATCACCTTATTCAAAGTTTTGTATACTTTTGCCTTTTTGTTTCAGGCAGAAGAGCTCCTCTCAACATTTCTTATAAGACAGGTCTAGTGGTAATGTAGCCCCTCAGCTTTTGTTTGTCTGGGAAAGTCTTATTTCTCCTTCATATCTGAAGGATAACTTTGCTGGGTAGTGTATTTTTGGCTGACAGTTTTTATCTTTCAATATTTTGAGTATGTCATTCTACTTTCTCCTGGCCTGTAGAGTTTCTGCTGAAAAATCTGCTGATAACCTAACGGGGGGTTCCTTTGCAGGCTACTGTCTTTTTTCCCCTGGCTACCTTTCAAAGTCTTTCTTTGTCATTGACTTTTGACAGTCTTAATGTAATGTGTTTTGGAGAAGGTTGTTTTGTATTGAGATAATTAGGTGTTCTATTAGCTTAATGGACCTGTATATCCAATTCCTTACCCAGGTTTGCAAAGTTCTCAGCTAGTATTTCTTCAAATAAACTCTCTGCTCCCTTCTCCCTCTCTTCTCCTTCTAGAATACCCATTATCCTTATGTTGCCTTTTCTAATGGAATTGGGTAGTTTTCATAGAGTTTCTTCGTTTTTTAAAGAAATCGTATTTCTCTCTCCTCTTTTACCTGAATCATTTCTAGATTTTTATCTTCGAACTTGCTAATTCTCTCTTCCATATGGTCTGCTCTATTTCCAGTGCTTTCTAATGCATTCTTCCTCTCTTTTACTGAGTTCTTCAGCTCTAGAATTTCTGTTTCATTCTTTTTTAGAGTTTCAATCTCTTTGGTAAAATATTCCTTCTGTTCATCAGTTTTATTCCTGAGCTCATCAAACAGCCCTTCTGAGTTTTCTTGTAGTTCGTTGTTTCTTTGTGACAGCAATTTTGAATTCTCTATCAATTAGCTCTCTTCCTCTTCTTCCTCTTCACCACCACTTCCATGATCTTCTCAGATCTGCCTTCCTTCCTTCAGTCTTCCTTGACTCTAAGTTTGGTTTCTGGAGAAATCTCATTTTCCTTTTGAGATGCTGTGTTACTGAGGTTTTTCATGATGCAACAGGTTGGTAATTAAAGGCCTTTTTTTGTTTTTCAGTAGGTGGCACTATAGCATAAGCTTTTGGTTTCTCTTACCTGAGCTGCCTCTGGCTATATTTGAGAATGGGCACTTTCTACGCTCCACCACCTTTGCCAGAGGTGTCACCAGTGCCTCCTCATTGCTGCTTGTGCTTGTGGGGTTGCTGGTGCCTTGTTTTTGCAGTTGCTGGTATCACTTCTGGGAGCACCAGGATGGCGAGTGGCTCTGCTGCCATGGCAGAGAGTGAGGAAGGATGAGGGAGGAGCTGTGGTCATGGGTGCCTCTGCTGTGTCTAGAGTTGTTGGATTCATGCATGCCACTGTCATGGATGGGGGTCCAGCGTCATGGGCAGTGCCATGGGTGGATAGTGGTCATATGGCCCCCACACTGCTGCCACTCGGTTCCTTGTGGCCACAGGCCACAGTCGTGTGAACCACTTCCATGCTGCACTGGTGCACCACTGGAGCTGTGGGCTCAGCTTCCAAGGCCAGGGGGCCAGGATCATGGGCACTGTCTTTGCTGTTCTCCTGATTCTGCCTCCTCTGTGTGTTCCAATCCATCCACCTTCAGATGTACAGATGTGTGGATCTCTCTGGCATCCTGGTGTTGGGCAGAGGATCTTTTGGTGAGTTATGGATGTACTACTAGTCATAGGCTGAAGAGCAGAGGCAAAGATTCCAGACCACAGATATAAAGCAAACATCACAATAAAGACAGTAATATGAATTTTTATATTCCCCAGTGCCTATTGAAGTTATGGTTACACTATACTGTAGTCTTTTAAGTGTGCAATAGCACTATGTATAAAACTAATGTACATACCTTAATTGAAGAACACTTTATTAAAAAAAATGTTAACCATCTTCTGAGGCTTCATTGAATTACAATCTTTTTTGCTGGTGGAGGGTCTTGTAAAAAACACAATATCTGCAAAGTACAACAAAGCAAAGCACAATAAATGAGGTATGCCTATACTTGTTTCTCAAATGGATTTACATCCAGATTTGAGTTTTAATGTAAATAGGTGAATGATTCTTAAATGCAGTTCTGTTAGAGAACTCCACCACAAAATGATATTGTTATTTATTCACTTTTAAATTAAACACAGCAAAGGCAGCAGTGAGCCCACGAGATCAAAAGCAGGAATCCTGGGTTCCCTGTGTGATGCTGAGCAAGTCACTTGGCCTCATATATAAAATGATAGAATGAGTTTGCTATTTCCTAAGCTTACTTTTGGTTCTGCCATTATATAAGTTAAAATACCTAGATATCAGATAACTTGGGTGGTTGCCAAATTTTTATGCTGCAAATCTAGTAGGATTATTATAAATACAAGGTTTCTTAATTCAAGGAAAAGATTCATTGGTATTATTTTTGATCTGCTAATTTATAAACCTAACCAATTGCTAATGATAACTTTAGGGTTTTTGTAGGATTATGGTAATAAGTTAAATGAAATTCTGCTAAGTTATGGTCTTCAACTTTTATATAAACATTTTTGGCATATTTTATCTCCTTTATGATCTATCATTGACAATTTAATCCAGTTACAACAAGAAATAGTTGGCTGCTTAAAATATGCATTTAAGAACCTAAATCAGGGGCTTTGCACTAAAAATTAGGTATGTGAGGAATCAAGCACTAATATGAGCTTCTAAATATAGAAATTTATTCACTAATAAGGTCTAGAGCTTGAAAATTAGGCCAGCATGGTGCTTTACAAGCTAAATAACCACAGTTAAAACTGAAATTGAAAACTTTGGACAAACATTCAGATGTTGCTGCTTTGAAGTTTAGAAAACTTCAAAAAGTAATGAAAAACTGCAAACGAATGGCACATTATTTTTATTTGGGTTAATTACCAACTCTTCAGTGTGCTTTTCTTTTTATATATACAGTATTTTGGGTGAGTAATAGTCTTTGAATGGTTACAGAACTCTCTCTCTTAGTTTGAAAGTACAGAAATTTTTGCTTTTTAACTAACTATATATTTTATTTTGTAAAGAAAAACAATTTCTTCCATGCATTTAGGATAAGTGGTAATATTTCTTAGTAAAATCTTATCTCTAGAGAACATAGAATAATTAGATATATAGGCAATAGCTATTTGCTTTTGGGAAAAGAGAGGTATGATTTTATTCTAAACGTCCGTGGTTTAAAAATATAAGAATCAAATTATTTACATCAAGAAGCTTCAACCAATAGAGTATAAGATAATCCAGACTGTGTACCACTGTTATAAACCAAGTAATATAGTTATAAATAGAACATAGAATTTTGAATAAAAAATATTTGGATTTAAATCAGAGCTCTGGTACTTTCTAGTTATTTATTTTTAACTACACTTAATTTTGCTGAGCATCAGTTTCCTTATCTATAAAATGGCTTGATATTTATAGAATTTGAGAAAATTCAATAAAGTAATATATGTAAGGGCCTAACAAATTCTGGTACATAGAGATGTTCAACAAAGAGAGGTGTATCTTATAATTAGGACTCTACCCTTAGCCAATATTAATAGACCCTCAAAAGCAATTTCTTATAACAATACCCAGGAACTCCAATTTATGTTGTATACTGAAAATACACACATAACTAGGTTTGATTTGTGCTGCCTATGTATCTTCCCTGAGTCCTTTGCTTAAACACTTAAGCCTTGGGCCTCAGTTTACTACATGCACTTCTGCGCTAGCCTTGTTTCCCTGAGCTTAATAGGACCCTCCTAAGAGAAAACTGGGCACTTCTGTCCAGTTAATGGGCATCACAGTTTACAAACAAGTTAGCAATGGTGTCGTTAGGGGGATGTTAGCTGCCAAATACCATTTTCGTTTGCTCTGAAAAAGCCACATTGTTTTGAAAGTCCTTCCAGGTTTCTTTAAATGGGATCCAGAATACATTAAATTAGAACCATTCCTTACAGATACTGATTGCACACTGATCTTTTAGCAAAGTACGCAAATTAAGCCAACTGTGAGATTTGTAAAGAAAGCATAATTATTTCAAAGAATTGTCTAATAATGAAAAGAACCACCTAAATGTACTCCTGCTTCTTCACTCGATAGATGGGTTTAGGCATTTATTTTCTTTCAGAATTGCGTGTGCATGTGCCATAGCCAGAAAGCTCCAGCTCCTGTGGGCTGCTCACGGTCCTACCGGGAGCAATGGGGCAGGGCGCGTGCGCATCACTTCGGAATTTGTTCCCCTCTGAGCAAGACAAGTGAGAGTGCGGTGACCCTGGAGCACAGGGCAAGGTCCATTTATTTACTCAGGATTCTGCCTGGGGGCTGGACTATTGAATGTGTGATATGGTGTTTGGGACACAGAAGAAGATAAAGACTAATGCATTTTATCAACAAGCTCATGATTCTATTTGTGCTTCTGTGCTTTGTTATTTTAGGTGTTAGTTGTTGTGACCTGAAACACGTGCATATTTTGATCATTACGTTCTTTTGCAAGGGCAGATTCGAGCATCACGATGCTTCTATCATACCATACCTTGGATTAATTGAACTTATAATTAAATTTGCATTTTTAGCAAAGTACGGAAATTTGGGTTTTGAAATGACTCATTGAAAGTCTTGATGATTTAAGGATGTTATTTTCTGTTATTTTCATAGCTTTACTGGGAGAAATAGGAGTTATTATAAGCCTCATTTCCTGGATAATAGGGGAAAAGATTGCCTTTTTTTTTTTTTTTAAGTTAAATCAGTTAGCGGAGACCACAAAAGTGGACTTCAGTTCTTGCTAGGGTTATAATTCCTAAGGGTGCAACTTTCAGTTCAGATTAAGCATAATGGCCTAAAACTAAATCCCTACGATGTTACATGTGAATAAATATTTTAAATCTTTAAATTACAAGTTATTTTTACATTGAAAACACCATACATAGTAGTACAACTATATTTGAGGAAGAGGATTTCTCTAAAATTTATTTTACTCTTTTGTGGCTTGACTTTGGTAATTAAACTTCCTATATAATGAAAAGGCAGTGGTCATTTTTGGAAGACAAAGTAAGTGATACAAGGTGTGTTACCTTTGAAAGTTTATGAGTCTAAAAGTCAACATAATAAAAGATTGTAGTCTGAAAAGAAGGCCATGTAAATGTGTTGCTACAGTAGTTAAGTGCATAAATGACTTTCCTACTTATATAGACTTCTGCACTGCTCCTATATATATCAGGCAAATATCTATTTACCAGAGAGACTTTTAAGAATATATCACACCTGGGAACTTCTACTTTGGTAATTTTTAAATATATATTAAATAAACTATTCAGAAAATTATATGAGCACTGTTAGAATTAGCCTGTGGTATATTCTTTAAATAGATAGTCTATATTTCTATGAAAGATGGATTTGCTACTTGCATAGTTTTAAAAATTGAGGTCAGAAGAAAAACAAAACAATACCCTCCCCTAAACTATACAAACAGAAATCCATATGCTCTCAAGCTGAATGTATTTCCCTATCAAGGTCAAGCCTAGTTTGTAGAAGAAATGCTCCATTATGTTTTTGAGATGTTGTTTTAGAAAGAACACGATTTTATTTAATCAATATACACAAGGTGTAACATGATATTCTGTTTTAAAACCTTTTAAAAATATCTCGGCCAATCTCAAGATCAGTTACTGACTGATGCTTTCCCAGTCATGAGCCGGTTGTCCCATTTGCAATGTGGCGGGACGAAATTCTTATTCTCACTTATAAAGTGAAACAGAATGTCCAGTTCCTCCAGAGCAACTTTTTCTCTGGGTTGCTTTAAATGCGAGGGTATAGAGTTGGTTGGAAAAGATATGGGCATGCCTGCACTCTGTCTGTTTAAGTGTTAATTTGATCATCTTCATTCGGATGATAGAATCTGTCATAGCTGTGTGTGTGTGCATGGGATTGTACGAGTTTTACTCAGATCTATCTTATTCTGAACAAAATATTGCAAATTTGTGAAATGCATTGAAAACTCTCCCATCCTCCTCTGTCCCCTGTCTTCATATACCCATAAACGACCCAATTTGTGAGCGTGCAGGCCGGTATTCTCCTCTCTGGTTTTTAGTCTTCTTTAGAAAAGGGAAATCACAAATGCATTAGCATAGACAAACTGCTGTAATCGGTAAAGTCTGAAGCTGACACACTTATAGAGTCCTGCTTGCCAAAAATAGGATTTCATTTGTACTGTAATTTTTTTCCCCTGAACCAGTTTTGCCAATGCTGTAGTAAATGTCAACTTTGGGCTTGCAGGACTGGGGAACACAACGTTTCAGTAGGTGGCGCTTCAACACAGCCCACCTGCTCTACCGCTCCCACGTGTACTCAACTTTCTGATACCTGCGGTGCATCCAAGAGGCTTGGCCCAGTTTGCTAACATCACAGCTAGATTGTTGTCTCTGGCAATAACTACTTCAAATGCAGCTGACTCTTAGAGTATATTCTTGGTAATATTTTAACATACACATGCACGCATTCACACACATCTATGCTAGCTCTGCTTCTAAAATTAAAATTGGAGAAGACTGATCTTAAAATTTCAATCGTCTTTCAGTAACTTCAGCTGCATAGTGGTTTATTTTTAATTGGATTATTGGTTTATATTATATTTGCATGTATGCATGGTATTATTTTTCCCTTAAAAAAATTTTGCAATATTTTTGTAGTGTTCATTCTTAGTAAAAAAATAGAGATTTCCTTTTTCAAATAATTTTCTTTAAATAAGTGAAAAAATATATGAAAATGCCAATAGTTCTTTTTCTTAATTTGGTAAAACGAACCATCTGCAGCAATGCTCCCTAACATGTCTATAAATTGACATAAACCAGGATGATTAAGTGGATGATAAACCATGTGTCATTGACAAACAGGAATAGAGATGCCTGGAGTGAAATGTACTAAAAGGGGTTTCGCTGCACCAAGAAAGCTCCCTATGGTCCATTGACCTAAAGAGATCTGCAAACTTCATTCCAAGAGAAGATGAGGAAAGAGAACAGAATACTTTAGCAGTAACTAGCCATTCATCTCTAAAACAGATGAGGAACTGACAACTACTCAATTTTTACCCCAGTTTGTTGCCCCACCTTCAGAATTCAGAATATTGTTACAGGTATTTTAGGTTGTCGTGTAATTTGCTAATGTTTTCTTAAAATCTTTTAAATATACATTAAATAGGTTTCTCATTTGAAAATATGGTGATATTAGGAAAATACCCTGCTTCTTTTTTATACACTCTTCTATATAAATTGAATTGAAATATACATTTCAGGATATTAGACAGGAAAACAAATGAATATAAAATAATTTGAACAACCATTATTTAATATATCCTATTGATATGACAACTAAATTTATATATAAAGTTGTGATGTTTGTAATTAATATAAAATTAATTAAATTAATGAAATAAGAGAATGAAAATAAAGTTTTTGTTTCTGCTAGATCATTTGTTGTTAGTTCTGTAATTCATAGAAATGTAAAAAAATTAACAAAGACACATTTTGAGTTTTATTATATTTTTTAAAAACTCTCAAGGCATAAAACATAACATAATGAAGCATAGTAACATATTTTAAAATAATCAGTGATTCAAATATTGAGCATGATTTTTTCCTCTTTTAAAAGTCCAATAGAAAAAAATCAGTGTCAGCAGTCTTATTTCATTCTTTCCTCTATATTTCTTGATAGAATTATTACCTATTTAAAAGAAAGAAACTCAAATTCAATTTTGAAAAGTCCTTCTTCCTCAAAACCACAGGATGTATTACTCCTACGATATATGCTTCAGATTCTTTCTCTAAGAAACATCTTTCTTATGAGTGTGGGTCTGTTTGACTTTAATACTCATTCTCTGTTTTTGTATATTTTTAACATAACTTCCCGAAGAAGGAGAGAAAGGCCCTCTAAAATTCACGTCTTTGTTATTAGAATATATTGACATCCCTTGCTTCGTTGACTTTTTATTACAGTCCTGAGGTTAAAAAAAAAAAAAAAAAAAAAAGATTGCCAGTGTCAGTTCAGCTCTTTGCTGTGGTTCTAAGTGAAGATTTCTGGCATTTCCTCTTTGCTTTCAGCTTCGTGGATTTTTCTCATTCCATTTTATTTTCAGTAGAAGTAAAGTTAAAAACAAACTTGAAGGTTTTAGTTCTTTTTTTTCCTTTTCCAAAGGTTTCATGTCACAAAATGCCAACGTAAAGGATAGCCTTGCATCCGGCCTCGGTCGCCACGCTGACTCCACTGCGGCCCTGGCATCTGTCAGAGAGGAAGGCTCCAATCTGGGCTCCCCGCTGAGCCGAGATGTGGCTGCCTCCCCCAGTACAGGGCCACACCACTCCGGAGCCAAAACACGGGACCATCTGATGCGAGTCTGGCCTAATGAAAGTCCAGCATGGGGCTAAATGAGTTTCCACCACTGCTGGGTGAGGGGCTAATGATGAAACAGCTCCCTGGGCTCCTGCTGCTGTTGGTATCTTTGTCAGGGCATATGGCAGTTGGCTGTGTGCCTTACTTGTGCGATTTCCTCTCGGATTAATCCTGAGAATGTGTTGTATTCTTGCTTTCTCTTTTCCATTCTCCGTCTCTCTTTGGTCTCCCCTTCCCCTGGCTCTTCTGTACTCTGATGGTCTCTTGGTATGATTGCTGGGTCATAAACACTTTCTTTCGAAAGTGTATTGTGAAACTGTTCTTTGTGTGTGTATGTGTGTGTGTCGGGGGGCAGTGTGGAAAGGCAGAAAAATGGAAGAGAGAGTGATATTGACTGTTACACCCAGTGGGTGGTTCTGTTTCCTTTGGAGCATTATAGCTAAAGGCATAAATTTCATGGAACCAGAGAACAATCAGCTTGAAACTTGTTGAATACTGTGATGCTAATTAAAAACTCTTCCTTTCTTGTGTGTTCTTGCCCCATCCACGCCCCATAGCCCTTCCTTTATGTGACATCACTTATGTACAACCCTCCATGTGTCTATTTAGGATTTTATAAGATAAATACATAGTTTCAGAGAAAAAGTTCTTTAAGTCAATTTAATGTTGTTATAATCAAATACTAGAAAAGATAAGAGTTACTTTGGCTTATTCACTCACCTTATTCATAAAACGTTTCAAAAGATGACAAATTTTGGAAGATTATAGTTTATGGGTACATTGAGCAAGTTTTGTTTTTCTGGATATGATTTTGTTTGACATATGTAGATTCTCATCACAATTTGAATTGCTATGGAAAATGTTTACAATAAAAATTAAAGCAGCCATCCAAATCCTAGAAACATTTCAAACATTTATGTTCCACTCTTTTAACATTTATAAGCTCATTAAACATAAATAAATGAACTCTGATCCCAATTCTTATATTGGAATATGGCCTGCATATAATTCTATCTGAATCTGATTTGTTCAATTCTATGATTTGTTCTTAAATCCGTTCTTACTGCCCTTATTAAATTACATGGAGGCTTAGTATAATGGTCTATTTTGTCCTTTCCATACAAAAGTCACACACATCTAAGGGCAACAAGATTAAGCAGAAGATCCTGAAGTTTAGATATTTTGATATTTAAAGTCCCAGTTTTTGGTTCTTTTTCTAAGGCATCTCTCTCGTTTTTTTTTTGTTGCTGTCATTCAACTTACAGTTCTGTCAGAAAACTCTAGGACTTAAATACAACATGAAATTTGCATAGCTGGGAGAATGGCCCATTCTACTCTAAATATAAGTGATCCTTTCATAAACTTGTTCTAAGAAATTCTAAATGAAATCTTTTAAAAATCACATGCTTCTTACTGAATGAACCCACCAGCGTTTCGAGGTTCCACCTGGGCTCCAGGTGATGAAGAGTGTGGGCCATGCGGTCAGTGACAGGATCTCAACGAGATTGTTTTCTTGTAAATTTCATGGTGCAGAAATACCGTCACGTTCCACATGCCGTATGCCCCATTTTAATTTATTCCCATGACAAAAACTCCATTAATATAATTTTGGAACAAAGTGAAAATGATAGGAATTTTCTGTGTCACTGAAAAACTGACTCTGCTTTCTTCTTAAGGACATATTGCTTTAAAATCTCAAGAAAATTCGGTTTCTAATTTACAGAATTTCTTCTTGGTGCAAACATTTACAAAGCATTTTTAAGTCTGTAGGATTGAAATAAATTATAATTTTCCCTATATCTTTATGTGTTACTTTGTGGATTGTCCAGAATTTTATAAGAGCTGAGTTATTTTTTACTTTTCCTTAAAAAATTTATTAGGCTTTTTTATATGTTTATATGTTTTGAGGCTTGCCATGATCCAAAGAAAGCTGCATCTCTCATTTAGCAGTTATAATCATATGTTACTATATATTCTTCATCTCCAGATAAGTGTCAGATAACATGGAATAGTGAAAAAAATAAGGGGCTAAAAGTCAAGAAGCCTGAATTATCATCACCATTCTGTCACCTCGTGGGAACATGGGCCTTTGTATTAAAAATTGTAATACCAGCCCTGCATTTACTCAGTCCATTGTGTGTCAGACACTTTTTTCTCTCCATGATCTCATTCAATCATCACGGCCACCCTTTGAGGTATGTATAGCCATGCCCATTTTAAACAGTCTCTGAGGTTTAGAGAATTTTAGACATATGTCCAGTGTCACAGAGAGTTAGGGAGAGAGCAGAGCTTCAAACCTTCACACTTCAAACCTCTAAATCTTCAAAATGGATTCTCATGCCATCTTCAAACATGTTCAATCTCTCTGAACCACAATTTTGGACTAGAAAAATTTGGGTTTGAACTAGAAAGTTTCTGGGTTTTATCTCAGCTATAAAATTCTGAGCCTGCTGGAATTTGCAGTTACTGCCTTCTCAACACAATGGAGTGAGTAATGCTGTCATTGTGTAGAAGGGTTCTCCTGGTCACAGGATGGACCCAAGCAGCCTACAGAGAAAGTATAAGGGCAGGGTTAGCAATGGACAGCCAGGTCACTGGCAGTCTGGTAGTGTCATCATTGGTATTGAATACATCAAGACGATTTGGGACTTTTTAGCTATTGATGCTTTTTAAGTTATCTGCCATTTAATAGATTAGCTTGTCTGGAGAAAAAAAAATCAAGAAAGAAAAGAAAAAAGAAAAGAAAATCCCGGTTTTCGTTGATTTATGCCACCTCCTCCTGATTTGACCATCTACCTCCAAAATACAGCTTAACAAATGAAAAAAGCTTCTATTCTATGAGTATATATCAAATCAGTAGATTTAAAAGGAGACGTAAATTTTCTTTTAGTAAAAACCTGTTTTTATGCCCCCTACTAACTACCTAGTTTCTCAAAACATCTTTGGGGTAAACCAGTAGGCAAAAAATTACAGGGGCTGTGTGTAGGTAATCTGTTTTTGTCTTACCAAGTTACTTCTTGATAGTTTACGGAAATATATAATCACTCTACTAGATACTTGATGTGTTTTTAGTGTGTCCTTGCTATCAATATGGAGAATTAAAATAGGCATTCAGGGGCCGGCCCCGTGGCCAAGCGGTTAAGTTTGTGCGCTCCTCTTCGCGGCCCAGGGTTTCCCTGGTTTGGATCCTCGGCGCAGACGTGGCACCCCTCCTCAGGCCAAGCTGGGGTGGCATCCCACATGCCACAACTAGAAGGACCCACAACTAAAACATACAGCTATGTACTGGGGGCATTTGGGGAAAAAAGCAGAAAAAAAAAAAAAAGAAGATTGGCAACAGTTGTTAGCTCAGGTGCTAGTCTTTAAAAAGAGAAAAGAAAAGGGATTTATAGTCTCTTAAGTTGGAAGAAAAAAAAACCCAATAAGTTCATACATGGCTACCACCCCTAATTCATTATATATAAATACATTATACATATATATAAACACATTATATATATAAATTTGGCAGCCAGGTCTTACCTAATGTGAATTAATTTAGCAGCAAAATTACTTGATATAAAAATATTTTTTAGTTTTTATTTATCCAGCTTGGAGTGATTATTCAAACTTCTCCTTTAGGTATATTAACATGCTTAATAATAAGATGTTGCCCCAGACCTCTTTGAAGGTGTTTTGTAATATAATACACAGTATTTGTTCTGCATTACCCTTATTAAATGTTAATTAGTATGAAAAGTAAATTAGAATTCAAAAACACAACCAGCACCAAGAATTTCAGATAACAGACTATGGATTCGTATTTGTAATGTCACACAACACAACATAAGTGTTAAATAAAATAAAAATCTGAAAAGCCCTGGCAAGATCTTTTATATGTAAACCATATATCTAATATACATTATATATTGATAGTTGCAAGCAATAATATAATATGCAAAAATACATAAGTTAAGAGTTGGGATTAACGTTATTTTTGATCTTTCAGAATCTGAAGAGAAAATTTTACCCTGAAGAAATCATGTATTCCATAATATTTTAATACTTACTCCATAGATAATAAACAAATAAAGGATATATATATATAATAAAGACAGAGAGAGTGAGAGGGATGTATATATAAAAAAGATATTTTTGAATTTCTAAAAAAACAATTTATGGCCTTTGGTATCCTGTAGATTGTACCTACACTACATTTTAGGGTCTTAACTTTGAAGGATTTCTGCATTTAGATAGCAAATATTCTAGGGTTTGAAATTACAGCTTCAAGAAATTTAGACATGTTAACCAAATAAATATGTAATTTGCATTATATATCTATATTAAAATTATGTTTACATTGAACATTTCAACTTGCAATTCATTCAGGTTTTACTCAATCCAATGGTGATATTTCTCCTGAATCAGAACAGTTAGAGACTCCTAATTTGCATGAAAAATACATTATGTGGGTTGAAGATCATTGACATTTCTAAACACAAGGAAATTATTGATGAAACACAGAGTACAGAAATATATATTGTCTCATTCTATATAAGGGAGGAAAATATGCAAATGAGTTATTTTATGCCATATAGTTACTGAAGGAACAAAAACTTATTTTACTTAAAAAAAATGTATAGGTGCTTCATACTAAGTTTATTTTAGCAACGTAGAAGTACGTTAATCTACCAGATGTGAATTTGGAGCAATTAATTTAGGATCAATAACACTCAGTGATACCAATAAATCATATTGAAGTGATTTTCGATTAGTAGTGTGACCTGCTACTCAGATGATACAAAACTTCTCTTACTTGTCCATTGTACCAAGGCAAGTGAGAACAAGTGAAAACGTGGATGGCAAGGCGAGTTTCAAAACCATAGACATTAAACAAAGGAGTTTTGGAACACGCCTTGATTATTCAGAACGGTGTCCAATGATCACACCATCTAACTCTATATTTTGGATACAGGTGTATTTAATAACGCCTACAGATTGCATTTTTCCTATTATTTTTAACTATCTTCTTGAAATGCAAGTTTGCTTCTGACTAGACAAGTTGAGACAATCTCGTTATGTGACAGACTGCAACGTACTAATAGCTGGTTGTACTTTTTCTTTCTGTTTAGAACCTGAAGAAAGTTCCGAACGTATTTTTTTCTATTTAAGGTAAATGCTTTTCTGTTATTCACTGTAAAGTACACAGAAATTATTTTGAAAATCTCTTTTTAAAATTCCTTTTCACACATACAACAGTTTCTCATTTTAAAAATTCCACATATTACTTTGTGTCTGTGACACCATATTTTGCTTTCAGCCAAGAATTTTAAGATTCTTCACAAACCCTAACAACCCCTATATGCCCAATAACAGTCATCACATCACTCTGGGGCATAGAAATACTATATTTCTCTTCATGAATGAAGTGATTTGATCGTTTTTGCTTATTAGTTGGTGATAGTTCAGGGTATAAAAACCCGAGACTTCATCACATCCCGTTCGGAAATTCACCCTTCGTGGTTGAAAGAGTAGACTCGTTCTATGTGTTAGGCTTTATAGTCACAAGTGGAATATAAACGTGTTTTAGGAGTGCCATAGTCACGGCCCACGCTAGCAGTAGTGAAATCCCTTTCAAAACCAGGTGAACAGGGCCACGTTACACCTCCGCCAATCAAGCTCGCAATCCCTACATAGTTCCCAGAGGGGTAGTGAAGGAACTCCGTTATTCAAAACCATGAATGAGACCTCTCCCCGGCAGGATGCAGGTATAACCACAAAACCCTTGACACTAACATAGGGCAATTAGCGTTTATACAGTGTTTTACAGCCATCAGTGTATATATAACACATCCTTACAAGCTAGGTGTTACGGCCCCGTTTCACAGGGGTGAAAACCAGGAAAAGGGTTTGCTCAGTGACACCTGAAGAGGTGGCGTAATCTTGATTCCCAGCCTCCTTGATGCTGGTATTTGTTTTAAAGCTGAGATAAAGTGCTAAGTATTAGAGAATGGCTTCCAGAATTTAATGATAAAGAAAGTAGACATAGAATAGGAGACAATCTAAGTTTTAAGAATTCGAGTTCTTTTCTATCTCTACAGAGTTTACTGTTTGCATTCTCTCTAGCGGGGGGACGAGAATTAGTTCTGTTTATCCCATTTCTTTTCGTTTTCATTAATGTTGCCACTCATTCGTCTAGATGCTTCAACAAGTTAACCTGTCTCTTGCCGTTTTTTTCTTTTTTGAGCAAAATAAATAATAATTTTTAAAGTAATATAAACTCAAGAATTAAGTGGCAGACACCAAAATTGAAGTCATTTCCCTGCTTCAAATTGTAGTTTGTTTTATAAACTCCACATTGGAGGAGTTAACTTTGTTTCCCAGACTTAAAACACTGAATTCATTTTTCTGTGTTAAGTGCTTTCAAATTGCTAGGACTGGCTGAGCTAATATATAAGACACAAGCTGTGTCATATTGCTAAGAAAAAGTCACTTCAAATTCACTATGCTTTGGAGGGCAGAGGTATGAAAAGACCCTATATGTAAAGGTCTTGGACTAGTAATAGAACCCACTCTCATGTTTTTTGGTCTATCCTCTTTGACAAGTTTTGCCCAAATATTAAATTGACAACATGACCTAGGTCCTCCGGGATTCCTGGCCATGGATAGCTCCTGATTCAAAACATGAGACTTTAGATCCTCGACTATTCTTAGGAGATTGGTTCTTGTTATGCTAATGAAAATAAATTTGGATTTATTTTTGAGCACTACTGGATGTGATCAAAATCTGTTTAAGATAAGAAACCCCAGATCAGGAAATATTGAAGGCTGTGATTAGGAATTTGACAACTATCTCACATCAGAAGTTGAGTTCTGACATGAGTTGAACGTTGCAGACTCCTTTAAGTTAAGTTTTCATTGTTTTGCTCACTCCAAAAAATTGTTTTAAAGTCTCAGGTTATTTGTAAGGTACATTTCTACAAATCAGATTTTTCCCTCTGATAGAATTTTAATTCTACTTTGCATCCATTCACATTTAAACTGAGAGAGGCTGCTAGTTTGGTACTATTCATGTCTTCTCTTTGTTACTTCAATAAAAAAATAAATTTTCTAGGAGAGAATCTTTAAAAGAAATCAGAAATTAAAGATTTTATAATATAAAGATCTTTTATGTAAAGAACCTTTCCATGATGAGATAATATTTATCCTGTAAAGTAAATTAGTCTTGTAATGCTGTTTCAATTTTAAGTGGAGTACATTGATGTTTGTAACATTTCATTACTCGCGCATTTAAAATATTTAGCAAGGAGTTGCATATTATTATGCAGCACTTTTCATAGAACAATCGTGTTTTCCACACATGGATCATGCTTATCTGGCTTCATTTCTAGTCCAGGTTTCACCCCATCCTTGCTTGAAAAAATTCACTCAAACAAGTAATAAGAAGAGCTACTATCTGGGGCAACTTCTTATGTGCCAGGCACTGTAGGAAGTTCATTGCATCCATTATTGCATCAGTTCTCACAAGTCAAAGCAGCAGGAATTAGTGTCTATTTTGGAGAGGTTGGGATACAGGGAGAGTAGCGCACTTCCTGATGGTCACATTTAGAAAGTGACAGATCCAGTTTGATATTAAGTCAGACTGTCCTTAAAGCCCACGCTTTTTAACCACTGCATTATTCTTAGGTGAATTCATCTTTGTAAAGTTTAATTCTGAAGAGAACACAGAAAGGGTTAAGTCGAGGAAATAATGGTCATCTCTATGTTTTAGAGTAAATTATTTAACCTACAAGATTCTGAAGTCATTTTCTTAAAATTGAAATAAAACAGTTTGTGAGTCCTAGCAAATTATTTAGGGGCTCCCCTGGAATCTATTAATTCAATAATTCTCAAGCTTAAAAATCTACTCATTTATTCAACAAATAGATACTGAACCCCTGACTAGTGTTCTCTTACAGGCATGTGTGAAATAGACGTGACCAAGACGGATGAGAACTTGGCTTCCATCAATCTTGCATTCTGGAATGGGACTGACAATAAACAAGTAATTGAAATATCGTCAAGATAATTTCAAATTGTGAGAAGTTCTGCGAGGAAAATAGAGCGATGTGATGGAGAGCAAGTTGTACAGAAGCTGCTTTAATGCAGGTGAGAATAAGCTTCTACCACTAGGAATTATGAAGGGAAATACTGCCGAACAGATAATATAAATTTTACATCTTATATTTTATATCCGTGCAAATTTGGCACCCCGTATTTACTTCAATAGCAAAATTATGCTTCGAATTGCTATCAAACTTACCGGGATTCTTCCTGAAATAGCAGAATAAAATTGATGACTCAGGAATCTGAGTATTTCTTATCCTGTGGCTTCAAGTCCCGCCTTATTCGGTCAGAGGGAATAGCGTTTGAGAAGGGGTTAGTGAGTATCGAGTTATTGGTGGGGATACACTCTCTGCTATTCTGTGAAGACCTTTCCTAGAGACACAAGGTTTTAATAGAATGAGAACGGGTTTAATCATTTCCTTGTACAATATTTACGATGAAAGTTAATCAATTCTTAAATAAAAATAACATTCTGTACTCCAAAGCAGTAGGGCCATAACTATGAGACTCTCTCTCCTCTTGAAATCTGTGTGTGTGTGTGTGTGTCGGTCTTCTAAAATTTGCAGAAAATAAGCAATGTTTTAAAATATAACTCCATATAAGATATATAAGACCCGGCGGGAGCGGTTCTTATCTCTCTTTGGTAATAAACACACTTAAAGGCCTTTCATACTTAGATGGCTCATATGATAATGAGTTTACCATAAATGTAAAGTTGGTGTCTATGTTGTTTAAATAAAGACAAGTTTAAAAATAAAAGAATTGTGGAGCTGGAAACATTTTTTTCCATCATTTCAATTCCTAAGCTTCGGTATATGAATTAATTTTCGGAGTTGTAGCACATTTTTTGTATATTAATCTTGGGACTGTTGATTGTCTATTTTCCTCCAAGAAAAGCTGCATGGGCATTTGCCTCTCTACCAGATCATCATTGTTGATTCCATTTAGCCTCTGACTGTGATTACTTGCAGCTGGGGTCCATTTGCAACAACATTTTTATATCGTGTACAAGATTAGAGCAAACAAGCTACTTTGACTACAGTATTCTCCAATTACATTAATTTCATCCACTGATGTCTCTATTTCCTTCCTTTCCAATTTAGCAATGTAATGTGAAAATTGGCTCTATTTTTGTGCCTATTATGATACTCTTAGTCGTCTCTTTCTTCCCACATGATGTTAGTTGCATAAGAGGACTTCACAAACTCTTATAAGGGGAATGAGCGGATTTTCCTTTTTGTGGAAGAACCTTAAAATGGGTCCTATAGTTAACTTTCCAAGCTTTGAGTTGGACAGGATATATTCTTAACGTCTCTTAACAAAAGATGTAGCAGTAATATCATCTCTATCACCTAAACTTGCAATCTTTCCTTGTCTCAGAACAGAATTGCAGTAGTTTGATCTCACAAAATAGAGAATGCTGTGCAGGGAATCATGCAAAGGGACAAAGTCAACTCTGACTGAAGGATTAAAATAAAAAATACAAACACTAAAAAGATAGAAGAGACATAAAGAGAAAGAATAGATAGAGGGAACATTTAAAGGGGAATAAAAAATAAACAAAAAATGATGTTGAGTATTCTGTCAAGTTGTAGAGATCAGAGTGGTTCAATGATGCATGAACAGGACTGCAAGAGGACCTCCTGAGAAATAGTGCTCCCTTGGCTGAAGAAATACAAGAAAATACTACATCAGACTAATTAATGGCCAAAAGAATAATTAAAATGAGACATATTTTGAGATTCAAGAAATAAATATTAAATGAGCATTAAGATACTTAGTGTATGATGACTAGAGTTAACATTGCTGTGTGATATGTATGAAAGTTGTTAGAAGAGTAGATCTTAAGAATTTCATCACAGAGAAAGAAATATTTTTTTTCCTTTTCTTTTGTTTTGTATCCATATGAGATGATGGATGTTGACTAAACTTGTTGTGGGAATCATTTCACTATGTAAGTCAAATCATTATGCTGTACACCTTGACTTATACAGAGCTGTATAAAAATTACTTCCCAGTAAAACTGAAAAAAAGAGCTGTATAATATAGGCTTTATGTGCTCCAGAAAAATAATAAAGAAATACTTTTTCAATTCAAAAATGATGCTTAATGTAGTACCCATTATCATTCATATATGTGTATATGTATTTTAATTGGGTGAATACCATTTAGTCAGAATTCAAGTGTTCTTGTTATTCTTGCATAAAGTACTTCTCACGTGACTTCCTCAGTTTCTTAAATTTGCAACACTATTTTAAGATTATCGTATAATAATTAGAGCTACATAAATATGTCAGTTCCATGTAAATGTATTACATAATTATATGTAATAAATCTTAAAAGTGAAATATTGGATATTAATTTTTTGTGTGTGTCGGGAAATGACTGTGCTGGAAGTCGCTCTGAACCCAGAGTTGGAAGACTCTGCTTGGTCTGAGCTCTCCACGCATTAGTCATCTCACCTTGATGAATCGCTCAGAGTCCAGTCTCATCGTTTGTCCAAAAGTCAGCCTGATCGCTTAATGCTCCTAATGTCAAAGTAAGGATGAGTGACTACTCACATAGATAGTAAAAATTAGGCACTTATGTATCTCAAAAAGATATGATTTGAGCATTTGTGTTTGCCTAATAAAATTGGGAAGATTACTTTTTTCATTCTCAGCATTGTAGTAATAGAATTATATAGACATTGATAATAAACTATTTTAATAGTTCTTCTGCTCTCTCTCTCTGGTCACTTGCCCTGCACTATTGTCACTAGAACACTGAAACAGCTGGCCAGTGGGTTCCAGGGGGCCTGTGTTCAAGTTCTAACTTTGCTCCTTAGCAACACTGTAACTGAAGAGGAAAGCTTTCTTTTCCTCATGTTCACTTGTATTTGACGGTTTCACAGGGCTGTTGAGAGGCTGTAAGGCAATAACATATGTAAAGATACTTAGTAGGTCTGCAAATCTTGGCAAGTCTTTACTACTTACAATAATGGTGATGTATGCAAATATGCCAGCTTAAAATGACTCTCTGGTCTTTACAGTCATCCGAAAGCATCAATTATTCTCTAGTTGCAACTATCTGCATTGTATTTGGAAAAGCAAATCAAGTTGTTGTGGCTGTCGTTGTTGAAATTCACGGTTCACAGTTTAGTAGAATGAGGAACTCGTATGACAAGGAAACAGCCCTAGAATCTGAGTTCAGGAGCCTGGGTGCTAGCCTCGAGCTACCCAATAACTTATCATAAGAGTTTAGGCCTCAATTACTCCTATAAATCAAAGATTTCAATTATCTTCCAGAAGTTGAATTTTTCTCCCATTTTGCCCCTGTATTTCTAATAATATAATTAATAGAATAAAATATGATTATTTTAAAGGAAAGTAATTTATTTTTCTTTAACTTCTCCTCCTCTTTCTCCTTTATTTTCTTTTGTTATTCACTGGATTTTAAAGTCCTGAGAGATTTTGCATTTGAGGTTTATAAATAATAACTATAAAGCAATATAGATCTCCACCATGTTTATGCTTGAATTTCCTGTACAATTTGTAATTTGTCTCTAATAAGTCTCATGCTATGACTATGGAGAAACTTGCAACAAGTTTAATATTAGTAAAAGGTAAATATTTTAAAATGAGAATATATAAATTGTAAGAAAAGAAAAATATAAAGGAAGAGACTACTCTATGGCGTTTTGACAGTCACGTACAAAACTGTTCTCTAGCTGATTTTGTTGTTCAGGTAATATTTCTTAACTTTATCTTTTTCCATGGAAGAATAAAAAGCGTATCAGCTCGAAGATCCTGTGAGAACTTGCCCAACTTTTAACTTCCTACTCAAAGTCTAAAACCAGTTGCTATAGCACCTTTTCCAAAGCTTTCAAATGATGATTGACTCTTCTAGATGTTTTCTATTGAGTTTTGGCACCCTGATATCATAAATTAAAAGAACAGTAATTACAGTTTCACAAATAAGACTGCCTTTGATTTGGTTTAGGATTATATTATATATGCTCATACACACAATCCATATTTAATACTCAAGATCAATAACATAACCATTGCCAAACTTTTTACTTACTCCACCCAGCTGCAGGTTTTTTCTTGCCCGGATTCTAAACTTGTCTGATCCACATCAAACATTTTGACTTCCAGTTAAACTCATCATTTATTACACTGTGAATTTAGTTGTGAAATTTTACTTTAGATTTTTCTTTTAAATAGAAACTTTTTAATGAATGGATGATGAATTACTTTCATATTCATAAACAGATGTCTAATTGAAGAATTTTACATATCTATTCAGTGTATCATAGAGATAGTACCATGGCTTGGAATTCAGTAGTGAGTATGGTTGTTGTGTAAATCTTCAAAGCTTCCATTTTGCCCTCAGCTTCTATTTCCTCCAACATACTCTAAACAAGCCAACATAAATCACACAAATGGAAAAAGCATTGAATTTAGACCTCTGACTCATGGAATCCAGTCCCAGCTATATGGGAAACTACTTGGGAAACCCTGGAGCTTTTATTTAATTCTCTGCAATGTCTGGATGAGGTAATCTCTAAGCCGCCTTAACTACACTACACTTTTTGATTCTGTCATTCTGGTTGGCACGTTTGATTTCAGTCTATTGTAAAATCTTAAGCCATATTCCTTGCATAGAAAATATCTCTACTCTCACACTACAATTTTTATCTACTGTACCAAAATGTAATATTTTTGCATTTTGCCAAGCTATCACCTTCTGTCAACTATAACCACTCCTGTTTTTCATCACAATGATCATTTCAATAATCAATCAAATCTATTGCTATAAGTATATTCCTTATGCACATATTCTACTGTTTCTTATTTTCTTTCACACTATCCAATTTTTCTCCCTAAAAATGACTATTGAATATATGATTCCCTCAAAATTTCTATTGCAACTTTCCTTTGTTCCTAATAAAGTAGGCACTCAATAAATGTTGAGTGAAGGTTATGATTAAATTATCTTTAAACACCAACATTTTGTTAATTACAGCTAGTAGTATAATATCTTGTTTCTTATTTTTTTATATTTTAGTACTTAGACATTTTGCTTGAAAATTTCATTATAAATGAAAAATGATATTATTTATCTAAGGACAACATAAAGTTCTGCTGATTAATCAGATAATTTGAATTGTAATATGTACTTAACTCTGAAATTGGAATTCAGAGCTTACTTGTAACAAGCATGCTTTCTGCCAGAGAGATTTTGCTGCTGTCATGGAAACAGAAAATAAGAATATTGTAAAGAAATATTTTTAAAGGAGCTGAGAGAAGTCACAGTTTCAACTAGAAAATCATTATATCACCCAAGAATTAAGAGAATAAATAATATATAATAATATTTAAAATAAGGAGATTTCTTTCTTATACTAAGAAGGAAGAGACAAGAGATCAGGATGTGAATGCTTGAACTACAATATGAGAGAGAAAGATCTCTACCAAAAACACTGAAAACTCTTTGAAAAGGGGGTGGTGACCTATTCACTTTTGTATCTCAAGGACTGGGCCCAATGGTTGGCACATACTTTTTCCTCAATAAATAAAGTGAATTCAGAGGAGAAAGGATTCTAGAGCTGGGTATCACAGACATAATTTGCTCTTAGTTTAATTATCTGTTTAGTTAGGTACTTATACTTTAATGTTATCTGTTAAGTACTTATACTTGATCAAATGTCTATTTTCTTCCAGCTTTTTAAGAAAACACTTTCAATATGAGCAGTTTCGTTAACCTATGGAGCTTACGTATGCACAAGCAGAAATTTTCTACTACAAAACAATGCAAACGCGGAGTCAAGTATATCTATATATTAAATTGGGTCATAAAAATTATAGACATTGAACATTTTTGACTGACAAAAACAGTATTTTCATATGACTCAAACTAATATGTAATTAGACAATTCTGAAGCAGTAAAACATGTAGGTGTGTACATCTCAGTTTGTTTTGTTATACCTACTTCTTGTAGACAAAGATTTTATGAGGAAATTTTAAGTGGAATTAAGTTCAATGTAGAAGAAAGAGCCTTGGCTTTCGAATCAATGAGACATGGGTTTGAATATAAGAGCCACTAAACGGTCATGTGGCCTCATTAAAACTAATTAATTATCTGAAATTTAGTTTCCACATTCACAAATTGGGGCAGTGATATTTTCTTATGGCATATGATATAAATTAAATGGGAATATTTATGCAAAATATATATCTAGGTCTATTACGCATTTAAACAAAAAACATTAAATGAAACTTTTCTAAGGCAAACTAGTATTTCAAACTCAACATATTTTTTCTACATCAGGTAAATCCCCAAATTATCAAAATGAAAACAAATTAGCAGTGAGATACAATACTAGGAAGCATTCAAGAAAGAAAACTAAGTCATAATACACATATAACCACGCTTAGCCTTATATTCTGAATGCCAAATGACTGTGACAGGAATGGAGAAGATGTGGCTTGATAGAATAAGATTTCTTCTGAAATTATGAGTTCTCTATCACTGAAAATGGTTGAGAAGCAACCAAAGTTTTACCTGGCAAAGATTGGGAAGACATACTCTACTTTGGGTTGGATGTTGGGGTAGAATATATTTAATATCTCTTCTAAAACCTAAGGTGCTATCATTGTACAAAAATTTAAGAGCTCAGCAGAGAACATCAAGTCAAGCATTTTCAGTTTTGCAAACCTTACTTCAAAGAAAATGAGCAGACTTCTATAAAAGACTCAAATGATTTCTTAGAAATCAAATAAGCTCTTGCACAAGAACTGTTTGATGACGTAAGTGAATCAGAAACGTGGATTAAATTTCTCATGAAACACAATGAAAGGAAAGTAGTACTTGGCAAAAATCTTCTTTTTGGGCTTCTTGAAACAAAAATCTTTGGAAAATTGTTCAAGATGTTTTAATGACCCCAAAAAGCAGTCGGATTTACTCTGGCAATTTGAAGCCTTTAATTTCCTTTTTTCTATTGTCTCTGGACAAAGTTCAATTCAATTTTCTACCAGCTGTTGACTGTCTCTGTTTAGTACACTGACTTTTTACTGTTGTTGCTTTGTTAAGTATATTTGCTTATTTTACACATTTAGAAAAAAATGACTAAAATGTTTCAACTGTTAAATATTTCAAAATATTTGTCATTACTACTTAATTTTTGCCCCCAAATGTCTCCCTTTGTTAAATCATTTGACTTAAGGGTGAAATTCGTAAGATCAAATTGGAATAGAGAGTTGATAAAATAGAAGGGCCTGCCAACGGCTCTCCAGCGACAGGGCAATATTTGATGCGAATAATGTTGGCTTGAGTATTTAATAGAGAGAATGGGGATTTAGAAATAAAAATGCCATTGGGAAATATCATCATGTTAAGCAGAAGCCGTGTGTCAGTCAAAATTTACCCTGAATAGTAGAATAAGATAAAGAAGTTGAAGTTTTGTAAACTATCAAAACTTTAATTCACAAACAAAGACGATTTACTTGATTTTACTTAATTTTTTTAAAAATTTCATTACTGTTGAAATTTAGAATTTTCCTTGTACACTTAAATTGGCATAAAATATTAAAAATATTGTTTTGGATTTTTTTCCAAAGAGATACCCAGTTCACTAGCAACTCCTCAAGAATGAAAATTTCCCATAGACTATAGTTCATGATATATATAATGTTTAATAATGTTTAATTGATAAATGGACTTTTAAACACATTTTGAATGGTTCAACTTAATGCCAATTTAAATATTGTTACATGCAGGTTTTTTAAGATGTTAATAAGTGTAATAAAATGTGAATATTTTAAACACTGGACTTGCAAAAGTGTGTCTTCTCTGGTTTAATCATGAGGGTTTGGTGTGGACAGTATAGGAAACAGTGTAGATTATGCTGAAGCAAACCTCAGGGGGAGGCGGTTACAGCTTGTGTACATTTGGTTGGAGCAGATTCTAGAAACCAACAGAACCCTCTAGACTGGTACAGGAGTGGGTCATTGAATTACTCACTGAATATAAACAGTGTGAACAAGGTGATGAATTCAAACGTGTATTGACTAAAATAGGAAAGAATGTTATAGAGTCTCTGTCCATGAGGATTTTCTTGCACATAGATAATAGCTAGGCTTTGGTTTACTCCTTTTATTCCATCTTTCAAACAAATAAACATAAATCTACCATTCCAAACTCAATAATACTTTTAGGGTCTTTTTACCCATCCACTTACAAACTATTTTTGTCTTAAAAAAGTACATCTTACTTATTAGCAAATGCATTTGGAAATCCAATATTATTGCATTGGAGATACAATAAAAGAAGAATTTCAAAATATGAGATAGCTATGCTGTCAGTATAACTTAGCAAGCTCAATTGTTTCAAATAGTGGGGAAAAAACAATGCAGCTTCTAGTTTCAATTTTATGTCAGAGAAAAGTGCTCGTATATTTTTACCATCTTGTGATCCAGTTATTGGATAGTACTTTGAGGAAAAAAAATAATACATACTCAATTATGCAGCTAAATATATTAATCTGGATACAGATTTTTTTACTATATACTAGTGCTGGCTGTTGCAAAAAAAAAATTGAATTGAAATCAATCAAAAGATTCAGTTAGCTTATACATTCCTCAAGCCTCCATTAGCTCCTAAAATAGTCTTTTATAGTCAAGTAAGAGTTTAATAAAGAGTCTTTGGAGGAGGGAAAGGATTTTTGTCATCCTTGCAATTATTTAATTATTTAGTTAAAATGTATCCCAATATCAGGGGATGTGGTGTTGGAATGGTTGGTGGGAACGACCAAAGTAGGTCACCAGGAGATATTTACTGAAATCTACTGGGATCCCACTCACCATCCATCTAATCATTTACTCTCTCATTAACTACTTATGTACAGAATTATAGGTCAGGCACTGTGATAGGTGCTGTGGACATTGAAATAGAAAACAAAACTCTTGGTCTCCTGAGCTTTCCACTTAGTAAGAGAGGATAGGCATGTTCACTATAATGATGAAGTGTTATGGCAGACACATAAAGAAAGTACAATGGTGGAAAAAAGGAGGATGTAACCAAATCCTATCAGGAGTGGGGATGAGTGGTCAGGAAAGGCCTCAGAGTGGCAAATCTTAAAGGATGAGTAGCTATCCTCCAAGTGGCTTGAGAGGAGAGGAGCACTTCAGGGGAGGAAACAGCTTGGGCAAAGGCACAGAGGCAAGACACAGCTTAGTTTGGGAAACTCCATGTACTTCGGCACAGCTGGAATTCAAGTTCCTACAGTCATAAAGTCATAAATTTTATCTACTTTGCAATGATACTGAGAGGGTACTGTGTGGACCTTTTTTTGGTTTGATCTCAGGTGCATTGTCTTTCTCTTGCACTGGTCTTTGCCTTAGGGAACAACATTTCCAGGATCCCTTGATATTTAGCTTTCAACATATTTATCTAATAGATGCTAGTGGAAGATTGGATAACAGGGAGAAAGGAGAAGCCAAGGCATCTCTTCCTTTCTTGCTTCTGGTATATGATACTCTCTGACATCACTGTGTCTCCTCTGGAGCTCCAGCTACCACCAGACCACTGCTCTATTCATGGTCTTAAGGATGCTGGACCATCCCTACTCTGGCTCAGCTCCCAATGTGAGGCTCTGACATCTGGGTTCTGGCAAGACCACAACCTCCATGTCCATCCAGGCCTAAGTGTAGTAGCTTCTTCCTGCCGTTGTTAATCTCTGCATTGCCTCACTACCTCCTCTTTGACTCCTTAGCTCTGTCGTCATCACTGTAAATCTTAACATTAAATTTCGTCTACTTTTAAGATAGAATTGTTTCTGATTTCTTGAATGAGGCTTGACTGATTTAGTTACTTACAGTCATATTAGAAGTCAAAAGTTTCCCATTTCATCATGTGATATACAAGTGATTTTCTTCTATTGTTGCTGAAAAATGTGTTAAAATCTTGACTATATTAAATTCCTTATATCTGAAATATTTTTTAAAAAAGAAAAAGAAGACACTAACCCAAGATTCTTAGAATTTTGTCAGTCTTGTCCATGAAGATTTGGTTCAGCGAAACATAAAAGTTAACGTCTAAAATATTTTGGTATTTTTTATTTTAAATTGCCATAAGGAAAGTGAATGAAATGAGTTGTAGGCATGACTCAATAAGAGCTCATAAAAAAAGCAGTTTGCCAATAACTCGGGTGCATAGTTCACTTACTCTGTGCTAGCTCTCAGTGTCAATACTTCAACCCTGATTTCAATCTGTTCAGCCAACGCTGGTCCAGTTGGCATCTCATCTAATATCCCATTCTTATTCCCTCTCAGAGAAAAATTCCAAGGTTGGATAGA
Organism: Equus przewalskii; assembly: GCF_037783145.1. Taxonomy (NCBI): domain Eukaryota; kingdom Metazoa; phylum Chordata; class Mammalia; order Perissodactyla; family Equidae; genus Equus; species Equus przewalskii. Next base: position 9,559,945 of record NC_091849.1, read on the forward strand.
CGTGATTTAAATAGTGCAAAGGGTATAAATTAAGTATATTTTACTGGAAGATAGAGGGTTTTAAGAATCAGTAATGCTGCCATCCAACTGTCTCTGAAGTCTTATCAATTGTGGTCTAATACCTCACGGAATTTTCTTTTTTCACCTTAAAGTTTGGCTTATGAATAATAGGTTCTATAAGGTATTATTCACCTTTTCAAGAAGAAATTTTAAATTAAATTTATTTGAGTATATCCAATAGTTCTCATCTGGTATGGAACCATAACAGTTATCACTGTTCTGGCAAATATTTATTTAGCATCTGCTGTCATTAAGGTACTGAGGTGATAGAGTCTCTGAAGGGGGGACTCCTACCACCTCCTGAGTTTTGAATGCATTGAGAAGTAAAACAAAGCATGGCACATGTACTCCAAAAATAAACTTTATTACTGATAAAGGTTAAGCTGGTAAACACAGTTAAGTGTGAAAGCCAAATAGACGAGATGTGTGAAATTCAGTATCATATGGATTTATCCACCCAGTTATGGTAACAGTGACCAGGGCTGGCCTCCCCATCTATTCTGACCCCTCTGTAGGGGTAGGAACTGCCTCAAGAAGGGCAAAACAAAATGTTTGCTCTCTATGGCAATCGGAGCCCCAAGAGAAAATTCTGGGAGTCAGTCCATATTCCTCAGAACAAAGTGAGTAAAACAAAGCAGAGAGGTCAAGATTTACAGTCAATTAAGTTTCCTCTGCTTAGAAATAATCCTCAGAAGTGGATGAGAAACATTCATCCCAAAATGTGGCAGACAGGGATTTCCAATGTAGTTAAAAACATTAGAAAATATATCGATGCTAAACAGTATATACTATGTGCTAACCACTATTCTGAGATTTTTACTTAGATTCACTTGTTAACTCTCACAATTTATGAGATAGGTACTTTTCTTAATCCCATTTTACAGATTCGGAAAGGGAGACACACAGAGGTTGGGTAACCTTTTTAAGGTAATACATCCCTTAAGTGAGAAAACTGGGGTTTAAATTCAAGCAATCTGGCTCTACAATCTGTGAACTTCAACCCAACACATTATATTCATTCTACAAGAACATGTAAGTCTTAAAAGAATTCAGAGTAGGGAGAAATTACTTCTACTTGGGTTTTCTTGATGGAGAAGGGGGAGATTCTGCCAGGCCGTAGACTATGGGTAGGGTGCCTATAAATAGGTAGAGTATTTCCAAAGGGGGAAACAACTTTAAAAAATTTGTGGCAATGGAAAAACCTATAGTAAATTTAAAGGACAGTGAGAGGGGCAACTTGACTTGAGCTAAAATCTTGCATATTATATGAGTGGTAAGTTAAATTTAAGAGTTTTAGTTGGGCCAGATTCTACATAGGTCTTGAATGTTAGATCAGGAGTTGGGTTTTTATCCCATAGGTTATGCCTATTCAAAAAGAACTTTTAATGGGGACATGCCAATGACTTAAAATATTATTCTGTTAGGAGATGAGGAAACTAAGATTTGCAAGCAGAAAATGCCAGAACTGAACCTGATTGTCAGAATCCAGAGACTGTGATCTTAAGCTTTATGCTGTCAAATAGAATATCTAGAATAAGAGTATGGGAGGGGCCTGCCCTGTAGCGCAGTGGTTAGTTCGCACGTTCGCTTCTCAGAGGCCCGGGGTTCACTGGTTCAGATCCCAGGTGGAGACATGGCACCGCTTAGCAGGCCATGCTGTGGTAGGCGTCCCACATATAAAGTAGAGGAAGATGAGCACGGATGTTAGCTCAGGGACAGGCTTCCTCAGCAAAAAAGAGGAGGATTGGCAGTAGTTAGCTCAGGGCTAATCTTCCTCAAAAAAAAAAAAAAAAGGAAAAAGGAGTATGGGAAACATCAGAATATCAATAGTTATGGAGACAATGGCTGAAGTCTTTCCAGAATTGAAGAAAGACATAAATCCTCAGATGGAAAGAGCATTTTGAGTTCCAAATACTTTGAATAAAAATAAATCCACCTCTAGATATTTGGCGATAAAATGATAAAATATTAAGGAAAAAATGTTAAAAGTTACTAGAGAACATAGAAAGATTATATTCAAAGATAATAATTGGACTTTTGGAAGACATCTCACAAGCAAAAATGGCTGCCAGAAAACAATGAAATAATATCTTAAATTGCTAAGGGAAAAATAAATATCAGTCTGGATTTATATACTCAAGCTATTCTACATTGTCGAGTGCAAAATAAAGACATTTCCAGATAGAGTAAGACTAAGAGATTTTACCAGTGGAAGAACCAATGCATGATATTCTTTCTAAGAATTAAACAATAGGGGCTGGTTCCTGGCGGAGTGGTTCAGTTCGCGCACTCTGCTTTGGCAGCCCAGGGTTTCACCAGTTCGGATCCTGGGTGTAGACCTAGCACTGTTCATCAAGCCATGTTGAGGTGGTGTCCCACATAGCAGAACCAGAAGGACCTACAACTAGAATGCACAACCATGTACTTGGGAGCTTTGGGGAGAAGAAGAAAAATAAAAAGAATTAAACAATAAGCATGGCATTCTAGAAAAAGCAGTGAACTTGGAAATTGACATTTTAATAAATTCAAAGAACTATTAACAGTTTTAATATAAATATTAGAGTTAAAAAGGCAACATCAGGGCCAGCCCAGTGGTACAGCAGTTAAGTTTGCACATTCCACTTTAGCAGCCCGGGGTTCACTGGTTTGGATCCTGGGTGCAGACCTACACACTGCTTGTCAAGCCATGCTGTGGTAGGCATCCCACATGTAAAGCAGAGGAAGATGGGCACGGATGTTAGCTCAAGGACAGTCTTCCTCAGCAAAAAGAGGAGGATTGGTGGCAGGTGTTAGCTCAGGGCTAATCTTTCTCAAAAGAAAGAAAATGACAACATTAAGAATTTTACTAACACTACTAGTTGGGAATGTGCTAAATGGAAATTCAAGCAGGCTAAGCTCTATATCATATATTGGAAGAGAATAGAAGGCAAAATAATTTTGGATTTTGTCAAAAATTTCTACCTGTATCCGTATGTCAAAGATTTAACACTGACAGTGAAAACAATAGAAATATAATCTCTAGGTTCCGAACCAGAGGAGGAAAAGAAAAATAAATTAAGAATTTACCAAGCAGAAAAAAATAGTAAATATAAGCTCAGATACACCATAATCACAATAAATAAAGAGGGGCTAAACTCACTATTTAAAAGAGTAAATATTAGCCTGGATTTTAAAACGTATTTAAAACAATAAATCCAGCTCTGTGCTCTTGAAAGAGACACACCTAAAACCGAACTACATAAAAAATCTGAAATCAAAGAAGTAGAAGTTATAATGGGAAAGTGTCAATAAAAAATAGGCTTCCATAGCAATTATTAATCACACTAAAAGATTTTAAGGTGAAATGAATAAATAAGGATAGAGGAAGAAAATACTAAGCCGGCATAAATATCATAAACATATAAATCTAATAATATAGCATCAAAATAAAGCAAAATCACTCAGAATTAGAAGGAAAAAAAGAACTACAAAGTCTTTAGTAAGCGTAAAAATATTTTTACCCTTATATATATATATATATATTTTATATATATATATATATATCTTTCAAGTGCTTGAACATAATAGCCATTTGCTCTTCTAGTAAAGTGCCCCCTGCAGCCTTCAGTTGATGCTCATTTGGACTATCTGATAGGAAGTTGCTTTCAACTACAGTCCTGATCAGGCTTCGGAGCTTGACATTGAGGTAGTTTGCATTATCCAAGATGGCTGCAGCATGATCTCCTAACCGACTTGCTCTTCTTACAGCGTGATGTTGATACTCCTCCCATAGAGAAGTGGGGTGTGTGTTTCTTTGCCTGTAAGGATAAGAATGCAACTGTATAGAAATGACGCTCTCTGATGCCATGTGATTTCTGAGACTAGGCCATAGAAGACAGTTCTGCATGGTTCTCTTGAGATGCTTGCTCTTGGAACCCAGTAACCATGCTAGGAAGCCCAGATCACTTGTAGATACCATATGTAGGTGTTCTGACTGACAGCCCCAGCTGAGGTCCCAGAGGTATGAGTGAGAAAGCTTTTCTTGAAATAGCTCTAGCCCCAGCCATTGTCAGTCTGAGAATGCATGAGAAAACCAGAACCACCTATTTAAGCCTAATCAACTCCCCAAACTGTAAAATATATAATAAAATGATTGTCAGTGTCTTGCCCACTAAGTTCAGGGATTATTTGTCACACAGCAATAAACAAACAGAATATCAATGTCTTGAAATTCATTGTTTTGCCTTTGGGCTCCAGCTCCATGGGTCAACTTCTTGTTACCTGGTACAAGAAGTGTCCCGTTGTCTCAGATGCTTCCCGTCGGATCCTGCTACAGGTTCTTATACAGGAGTTAAAATCTGCTTTGTAATATTAATTTTTTCTATCTTACTATTTATTCTTTTTCTTCTCCTTTATATCATTAATAATACCATTTTGAGATTGATACCGACATAAAACCACTGGTTAAGTGGTTCCCTGCTGAGAAAAATTTCAAGATGTGATCAAGTAGTTTGCTCTATATTAATTTGATGTGAACGCATCAGAAACTAAGCATTTGTAATTGATATTAAATGATTATAATAATAATCCTGAAGATCTGTGGCATGAGGTGAAGTCAGAGTGTCAAAATGCCTTCCGTTACCAAAGTTTATCTGAGAGTCAGGGGTGTGAATTTGGGAGGGTTTTCATAATACATAGAAATATGATGGAAAATTGACTTAAAATAGGTATTCTAAGAGGAAACCAGGAAAAAGAGAGGTACTGTCCATTTGTTTGCATTTCTCTCCTAAGTGTTTATTGTGACTGGTTCATCATCGTTGGCATCCAAGGAGAATAAAGGTAATGAAATCTTCCGAGAAGAGCTCTAAGCCTTCTCCCCCAAAAGTTACAAGTTTGTATCAAATGGTAAAAATGAATATGGAATGAAATTAAGTGAAAGAAAATAATATGATCTGTCAGTTTACAATAATTTGTAGGTGACAATTTTACTTTGTTTTTTGTCCAAATGGGAAGACTATACGCCCTCCTCATGTTCTTTCTTTTAGGCTTTCCGCCTGTGGGTGTTACATATTTTCCCTACTTCAACTAACCATGTCTGAGCAGGACAGCTGACCTCCAAAAGTAAATATGATTAAAGTTGAACAAATCAGGTAATTACAATAAAAACATGGCTTGACAAGCAACCTCTGGACAGAATTACAGTCCTGTATACACACTACACATTCAATTAAAGTGATTGGATATGTGCAAACTAATGCTGTTACCTAAGATTTTTAAGGTGTTGACATTCTACCTTCTGCCATGGATTAGAGAAGAGATTAAGAGAAAAGGAAATCTCCAGCGATTTTATGCAGCATTGCTGTCCCATAAAGGTGGAATGGCATTCTTCTTAAAGCCTGAATGTTTTCCGATTTTAAAGAAATTTTTACTGCCATATTCTAAATTCTTTATTTATATTAAATATGGTGCGTTAGTGATCTATAATTACATAAGATTTATTATGCCTCTATGATTTGGCCTCACTATATAGATTTTATGCCATATTTGTATAATCACATGTTCTACTGTTTTGACCAGTGGCAAATAGGTAAATAATTATTAGAATCAAATGTATGTAGGCACCAGAGATAAGAAAATTTTTATACAACAATAATATCTTAATTAATAAACCAATTGGAATCAACCTTATAATTTTATTTTGCCATACTTAACGTCTTAGTTTTATTATTTTAATGTTTCCTCTTCTCCATGAAAGTACGTAGTGGAAAATATGTGTTTCATTGAAATTTTGTCCTGACAATTTGAGGTTATATCAACACAGGAAAACAAATTCAAAGCATATAGTTTAATTACCTTAACCCAAAATCAATATTTTGTTGTTGTGTTAAAAAAAAAAAGTCTTCATTTTGTCTGGATTCTGTTTTACAGATTTGCATTGTTTCAAGTCCCTGTAAACTCCAAATGTTCATACTATCCTGGTAGATCGAGTCACAGGGACGTTCCTTTCAAGAATGGGTTGACCAGATTGAGAATAGGTTGTCCATCATGGTGATGGACAATATGAACTTTTACCATATCGTCCTAAGTATAAATAAGGGAATTAGTCAAGTTTACAAGTGAAACATCTCAAGATTCACATTTTAGAAGACTAGTGATCATTACCACACCAAAAAATTTGCTAGAGAATTGGAGAAATACTAATAAAACCTGAAACTTTTTTTTCATTTTTTTCAGAATTGACACCAGTCTGAAATTCTAGGTTCAGTCATTCGAAAGGAACAGCAGTTTTTTCTCTTAATTTGAATTTCTTTACTAAACAAGTTTGTGTATGTCTGTTTTTAGATAATCAAGATAATATTTGCTTATGTTTTTTATTTATTTTCTGGTTACTTCATAAAACACATCTCACCAGTTTAATTGCCAGTTACTTATAAGTAAAGTCCATATTTTCTTTACCTTCATAGTCTCCATATTTCCCATAGGACAGAGATAATCAGGGTTCTAGAAGTATGTCTGTTTTTGTTTTTAATGATTGTGTCACCCTGAGAAAGTCATGATATTTCTCTAGCTTGAGAGGCCTTGTTGCTAACATACAGGTAATATTTCCTTCCTGACCTATCTTACAGTTTTGTTTTAAGAATTAAATGTGGCCATATATGTGAAACTATCTTGTAAAATGCTGTAAAACCATATGATGTCCTTATGGTACTGCTGTGTACATTTAATAAAAGCCCAAAGTAGGAATGACTACTTCACGAAAAGGATATATATCTTAATGCTTAATTTGAGCTTTAGTCTCACCAATCTGTTAAAAAATTCCCCTACTAACCAGTTATGTGATCTTGGCTAAGTCCTTTCCTTTCTCAGTTGCATCTATAAAATGGGAGGTAGGAAGAGTCACCCTGAGCTAACACCTGTAGCCAATCTTCCTCCTTTTTTTTTTTTTTTTTTTTGCTTGAGGAAGATTAGCCCTGAGCTAACATCTGTGCCAGTCTTCCTCTACTTTGTACGTGGGATGCCTCCTCAGCATGGCTGGGGAGTGGAGTATGTCTGTGCCACTGATCAGAACCTGCAAATCCGGGCTGCCAAAGTGGAGCACGTGGAACTTTAACTACTCAGCCATGGGGCCAGCCCCACATCATGAAAATTTTTACACATACAGCAAACCCCATATACACACCACCTACTTAATATTTTATTATACTTCCTTTATAATGTATGTATCTATTCATCAATCCATCAAGACTTCTTTCTAATAAAAATATAGACTAATAGATCTAGACAGACTTTAAATAGTATATAATCCAGCTTCTTCCTTTTGTGGATGCTGAAAGTGAAGGACGTAGAATGGAAGGAACCCAGAGACTGTGAGCTGCTCATAGCTGAAAACTATTTTGGAATAATTTTGTTTTTTTAACAGATGTAGCTTTAGCTACATGACCAAAAATCATTTTTTTTAAAGATTTTATTTTTTCCTTTTTCGCCCCAAAGCTCCCCAGTACATAGTTGCATATTCTTCGTTGTGGGTCCTTCTAGTTGTGGCATGTGGGACGCTGCCTCAGCATGGTCTGATGAGCAGTGCCATGTCCACGCCCAGGATTCGAACCAACAAAACACTGGCCCGCCTGCAGCGGAGCGCGCGAACTTAACCACTCGGCCACGGGGACAGCCCCCCAAAAATCATTTTAAGAAAAACTAACAGAAAGGGTTTTTTCTGTATCTACACTAAATACTGGATTTTTTATATAGAGGCTGTGTGTGAAAGATCAAAACTCATTCTTGCGTCCCACCTAGCAATTTCTACAAGTGCATCTACATTTCAGTGACTGTCCACTTCTCTTAATCCCTCCCACCATTCAGCTAAGTATCAGCATGTGAAAAATTGCATCTGTCAGAAATGTAAAAATAATTATGCCCACCTTGGTCTTTTCTATTTAATAATTTGGGCCATGGATTGGTAACCTTTGTTTTGCCTACTGTGCAGTCATAAATTACTTTTATAGATCAAGAGAATTTGAACTTTCAAAAGTGCTGTTTTAGCTTAAAATGTTATGATTTAGATATTCTATTTATGTAAGAGGAAACTAGTGACGACTATAGTAAGCAGTTTTTTTATTCCTTGTTCAAATTGTTGCCTCAGCCTAGGGTTTCTTATCTCAAAATAGTAATATAACCCACAGAAGAGAGTTTGAGTACATATGTAGGTACTGGGCAGTTAAATAATCATAGAAGAGAGAATCCAGGACTTTCAAGTTAATGTAAATGGTCTACAATCTCATCAAACTACCACTTTGATTGCGTAATCGATTTGGATTTCAGGAGACCCATTTGGAATCTTTAAATCACATTTGGGATATTAAAGAATCGTGTTGTTTTCCCTTAAACTAGAAAAGGCTAATATATTTTCAAATATCACTTTAAAGGTAATAAGAGATAAGCATTCTAGATTACTCTTGTTTTTTCTAGGTTATGGGCCTAAGAAGAAGTAGAAAGTCCATATAAACCTGAAAAGAATGTCTGCATTTTCAACTACTACTCATATATACAATTTAATTGTTTATTATCAAATAATAAAAGCTTTTTTAGTTATTTTTAGCCATCGCAAGCTGTCATATTTGGTAACTGGTTCCGTATTATGGAGCACAGTTTCTTTCCATAAAAGCAACTTCGGATGATAGCAACATGGTTATTCTTACACATGCACTTTACTGCTCCAATGAAAATGTCTGAAGTATGCATGATCTACTTGAAAATGTGTTGCTCTTATTTTCTTATCTAATAAATGATATAACGATTTGCCAGAACATTTTTTAATTCTCCAAAACAGCAAACATCATCTTCCTCATAAGCCCCAAATATTCCCACAAAGTGGGTAAATACAATACATTATTGAGTTCATTTTGCTCTTGGGGAAATCAAGGTATTAGCATAGGTGAATTGTTATGTCAAAAATTACTCATGAAATGCATCGAAAATCGCTGAGAAAGCCAATCTTCCAACATTCAGAATATTGTTCCATTATATTTCAACATATTCATCATAAAGCTAACCAATTCCATGTATTTTGGAAGCACCATTCAAGAAAAGCAGCATGATCTTTGATGACAAGAGCAAATCTGTTTTTCTCCTTAGCCCATAGCAAGTGATAAATGATTGTTGAATCACCAAAAGAGAGACAACGAACTAATAAGAGGAAGAAGGCAGAAAGGAGTGAAAAGGCAATCTGTGTGTATCAACTTACTCAAAGCCCTCAGACCCGGGTTTGGAAAGGGTACACTGTTTTGCATTTACAGCAGTTCATTTTTTCCTTTCTCTCCTATTGTATTTACATTAAAGGTGACCATGCTTGAAAGAGAAAGGGCAATACTGACTATTCTTTACCTCATCCCCTCTGGTCCTGCTTATAGGAAATACGTCACTAATTTCGTAGCAGTGTCTTAAAGGAAATAGACGATGAGAAAAAAATTCATTAGATTTTGGCATGGTGCCCCCTGAAACCTGGAAAATCTATAGTCCTTGAGACAGTACATCCTTCAGTAGGGTGAGTAATGAGAAATGACGTAGAGAAAAGGAAGTTTCCAAGAGTGGTACCTTGGGTTGGTTGATTGTCAGAGCCCATCATCCCAAAATAACGCAGGGACTTCCTAAGACTGGAGCAGCGCTTAGGGGAGGAGAGCTCTCTGACTTCCCTTATACGTCAGTTTCCCTATTTGGTACTCTATAGTGGTTTTCTTCTTCTAACTTTGTCATGGCAGACATCTAGGCTTTGGCCAATAGCAGCATCCTTGACTAAGTTCTTGCAACACAATTTTCTTGGGAAATAATGTTTGCTAATGTAGAACTTGCTTACTCTGATTCAGTGCTATGGAAACAAAAACAGTGTTAATTAATCCATTTACAATTCTATTCTGGTCCACAGCTCCAAGAAATATATCTCTGAAGTCTTTGAATGTAGTGGCTATTGCTTTCATATTTATCCCAACTCAAAGTACTCATTTCACAAAATATTTTATGCCTGTCACATACCCCTGATGACCAACTTAAGTTTCCAACTGTCATACAAGTTTGCTTGGTTCTTAAATGTATTAGGGTATATCACCTTTGGAAGTTTGACAAAATGCTGTTTGTTTGTCTCGTGCCGGGGTGCCTCGGTCTCCTGCGGGGTTCAGTGGTTTATGTGACGGCATCGGCAGAATGCATGCTGGAGTGTCGTATCAGACGGAAAAAGGGGGATCTAAGACTTGACTGAGAGAATCTGAAAGCAAAACATATGAGCGAATCTGCCCTCCTACAGCCTTCATCTGGGACATTCAGCATGAAATTAAGTTGTGACCTATATAGCTCGACTGTACTGTATCTCAGGATGCAAACTTCGATCAAACATTTTTCTTCTGTGTAATGAAGACTAGCTTTTTGCAATGACTTTTACCCACCTTTTAAAAGGTAGGGCAGTTTTCCCTACCTTTTGGAAAAAATACTCACTTTTAACAGCTATGTGACATCTATTTATGTACAGTACATAATTAGAATACTTGAGAGGAATAAAAGGCTTCTTTTCATCATTCTTTTGTCATCTCTTCCCTCAATGAATTCAGCTGCTTAAAAAACAGTTGATTTTGATCATTTTTATTATTCATGAGAAGAAAAGAGAATATACTGTGTTCTTTAAGCGGCCATAACCAATGAGAACATTTAAAATGCTATTTTGAGTGAGATTTGTGTTTCAGTATTCAGACTGTTACAGTGAAATTAGAACTCTCCCCTCAGAAGGCGCAGGGTACCCCCTGAGGACATCAGCTTGCCTAGCGCGGGGATGTACACCGCTCCCACCTAGATCCCTGATTTCAATAAAATGCTAGTGCTTTGTTTTGTTTCCTTTGTTTGTTTGCTTTGTTTGTTTGTTTGTTTGGGAGGATTCCTGGAGTCCAGCTGCTCCAATTCCATCACGATACAGGTGACAAAACTGAATTCTAGAAAGCAGGATCACTCAAGATCTCATAAGTGCTGAGTGTCCCTTATTTTACCACCTGTTAATTCTTAAAACTCGGAGGCATAGGTGCTCTCCAAGTAGGACAGAGGATTTATTTGAATGTTTGACCTATATGACCCTTCTTCTAATGCACGCAGGCTATTTAGTAACTAAGCACAGTCGGAGAATATTAAATACCCAACCAATGGAACAAAGGCTCTTTTCTTAGGAACTGCATCGTAATGACCTCTATTGTCCCAAAAGTTCCTATGTCCAATGTGCTGCTGGTGGGATCAACTCTGGTCACAGCCCACTGTAGAGAATAGCTCTGGTGACACTAATTCTAAATGTCCAAGGGACGCATGGGGATCTGAAATGGAAAAGCAATAGGAATATTTGAGGTGCCTGGTGGATGTTTATCTCATCAATATCTGAGAAATCTGCGTAATTCCCAGGACAGTTTTCTGATGTAATAGAAATGTTTCTCAATACTTAAAACCCTGCCTGCATTCTTTTGAATACCTAGAATTCTTTCTTTTTCTTACTTCTGAGTACGTATCCAAACAGGACACATACTCTTAACATTCCCACCGGTTATGACTTACCAATATACATACGCCAATGTCTCTCTCTTACAAATCACCTCTGGTCAGGGAGATTTTTATAAGAGTTTATTTCTATAGTTGATATTCAAAACTACACATTTTGTTTTGTTTTGAAAATAATTGTAATACTAAATATGATTTTTCAAAGTACTCTTAAGCCAAGATTCCAATTAACCTCAGGCTCGCTCTGATGAGTAAGAATCCACGAGTTTGAATTTGCATCGTCTTCTGAAACTCCTAGTTCTTCTGATTAACTTGTGATTTGATGGGAAAGATGACATGGGTTCCCAGCTCCTAGGTGATTTTAAGAAGTCTTAAAAATATGCTGCATTCAACCCATGCTACTGAGTTTTTCACAGGCTTATTGTAAAAATACCCATCTAGGCAAATAAGGCGAACATAGAAATTTGGTCAGCTTAAGTCAGGTGTAAGAACCTTGCCAAAGACAGTAAGTTTTCTCCTTTTGTCCCCTTCATGCATAACCACCCTTTCCCACAAACTCTCAATTCCACAGTCCTTTTTATCAGAATAATCCAGCCCTTCCTAAAGTGTGCTGTGCTTAACACATTAACGTTGTTCCAAAGAAAAAGAGTTCCATGGTTAACTAAGGAATAACCTGGTCAGCTAAGGAATAACAACAAAGAGATAGCATGATAAACTAATGAAAGTCAACAAAAATAAGCAGGTTTATTTACTTCAGCTTTTCTCTACGGCTTTCATCAATTTTCCTTTATTGTGACTCTGCCTAGAACGAGTCTGGGGAAATGGATAATACATGCAAAATTTTCCAAATTTACTTGACCACAGAACATCTTTTTCAATAAATACCTTAGAGATGCAGTGTTTCGCAGAAAAATTTTGAGAAACCCTTGACCAATGCCTTTACAATCTGCATCCTATTTTATTTCTTCTGTTAACACCTATATGTGTGCTATTTAATTTTTTTCCCTTTATGTTCAGTGGAAGTGAATCTTCTAAGTGGAAGTGATTATCTGATCTCATTTTTTACAAACTTCTAGAATAATATGTAGTGATTGCTGTTTCAGATTTCTAAATAGTATAAAAGAACAAGTTACATCCACGATTGTCAATCTCTCAAGCCTGATTTATGCTGGTAGAGTATAATGAATTACTAATATCAATCTAGATTAGTCACCACTTCCTCTACATCAATAAATGCCACTGATAATTTTTTGTTCTGTTAAGAAAACATTACAACGTGTACACATGCATGCACATAATTCACTTTTACAGATCATTGGGATACCACTCACAATATTTCAATAGACAGTTGTGTTAATATTTATGTTAAAAGGCTTGGCATATTTGTTGAGTGTTGATAAACGAAAACTATTATGCTCCTTTTAAGCAAATTAGAGAAAAATTATAGTTGACTTTCTTTTGTTTAATATCTTAAGACAACAGATTTCACCACGTCTCAAAAACCATATTTCTCAACTCTTGGTTTAGATTAGATGAAGCAAAAACGCCCAGTCAAAAGCCATTTGCTTTTGTTAAATGCAAGGTATTTGGCCCAATATTTCTCATTAGATGGAAATCTGAGGGACAGCGCTCCGACTGTTGGTAGTACCTGCCTCTACCATCTATTTTATTAAAAGAATAAGAGTGTGTGATATAATGTACATCATCTAAATTTATTTACAGGAAACTTATAGTAACATGCTATGGTAACACAGGAGTTAGACAACGTTCTATTGCTAAAGAAGGTCCCCAGGAGCCAAAATGAGAATGCTTACGAATCTACAGTGTGTTGCAGGAGAAGGATACATTATAGCTGCATCGTTAAATAACAACGTGCCTTACTGCCAAAGACTACCTCACACCGAGGGGGCAGGAGACATCAGGGGAGAGCTCCTATTGTTCTCCCTCCGTAGGGGGCATTACCAGAGGAGCTTTCTCTCTCGGATCACCAGCCACTGACCTGTGCATGGAATGTTGTGGAAGCAGGGAGCTCAAAATGAAGTTTTGGCCAGAGATTCTAATATCCTGCTAGTCACACATGTATATTCTTTTTACATAACCAGCCCTCACAGCAGAGGTCTCTGGGAGTCTCACTGAGGCCAGCTGCAAGTCATCAATCTTATTGTTATCAATAAACAATGCTGACAGGCTCCCACAAACCACCCCTTGGACCCGTGCTTACAAAGCCACACTATGAATCAGTACTCTTCTAGCTGAGGGGGAAGTGCCATGCAGGTCCACGGGCAGAACAACTCAAGCTGGTTCTAGAGCTGTTTGTATTAATCCTTAGAAAACAAACGTATTTTAAGTTTTTCATTTACGGATACGTTGTGGTGTGATAATATATGATTTGATATTTCTAATATTTTTTTCATTTATTTAATGAGTTTATTTTTAGAAATCCACTTATTTAGCACTTAATAGATGCCAAGCACTATTTTAATGGCCTTCCAAATATTATCTCATTTATTATTCTCAGAGCACAAACCTAAGCAATGTGATAGTGGAATGAAAGAATGAAGACTTTTTTTTTTCAACATTGTACTATGAAGATTTCAAACATATAATAAAGTTGAAAGTGAATACACTTATACTCGCCACGTAGTTTCTACCAGTAACACTTGGTGTATTATAGTCGCTTTATCATGTATACGTCCATCTCTCCATCTCCCCACTGAATGGTCACTCTATCATATTTTTGATGCATTTCAAAATAAACTGTAGGCCTTAGTACCATGCTCTTAAATACTCAGCATGTGTACATTAAGTAGATTTCAATATTTGTTTACCATTTTAATTTTTCTTTTTTTTTTACTTTTTCTCCCCAAATCCCCCCAGCACATAGTTGTATATTTTAGTTGTGGGTCCCTCTAGTTGTGGCATGTGGGACGCTACCTCAACATGGCCTGATGAGGGGTGCTGTGTCCATGCCCAGGATCCGAACCGTGGAAACCCTGGGCCGCCGAAGTGGAGCAAGAGAACTTAACCAGTCGGCCACAGGGCCAGTCCATAATTTTTTATTATAAAATTTACTACATAAAAACATAGAAATCTTTAAGTATACATTCACTGACTTCTAACAAATGTATGGATACATCTCTATAACCCAAATCCTATCAATCAGTAGCACACTATGTCCCTTCTAATTCAATGCTATCCCTCTACCCTCAGCGACAACCACTGTTCTGATTTTTTACAGCCATGGATTATTTTTGCCTATTTTGTAACTTTATGTAAAAGAAATTATACAGCATGAACTATCTATATAAAGCTTCTTTTATTCAACATAATGTTTTTGAGATTCATAAATGTTGTTTTGTATATTAGCAGTTTGCTTCTTTTTATTGATAAGTAATATTTCACTGTATGCGTATACCACAGCCCATTTATGTATTCTCCTACTGCTGGACAACTAAGAGTGTTCCCAGTCTTTGTAATAAGTAAAGTTGCAATAAACAGTCTTTTACAAGTTCTTTGTGAATGTTTATAATTTCTCTGGAGTAAATGGAATGGCTGTGTCATATGATGGTAGGTTTGTGTTTAACTTTCTAACTTCCAAATAGTTTAAAAACATAGTTGTACCATTTTACATTCTCACCAACCACATGCTAGGGTCCCTTTTGCTCCCAATCCTCACCAACTTCTGGTGTTGCTAATCGTTTTAATCTTAGCCATGCTGGTAGGTGTGGAGTGGTATCTCATTGTGATTTTAACTCTGATTTCCCTGATGATTAATGAGTTTTCTCATTTTTTATGTGCTTATTGTCCATTCATGTAAAATGTCTGTTCAAATAACTCAACCATTTTTTTATTGGGTTATTTGCTTTTATTATTGAGTTGTTCAAGTTCTTTATACGTCATAAATACCAGCACTTTATTAAATATATAATTTGCAAATAGTTTCCTCTAGCATCTGATTTATCCATTTATTTTCTCAATAATGTCTTTGATGAACAAAAATTCATTTATTTTCATTTTAATGAAGTCTAATTTATTATTTTATCTTATGTTTTGCTTTCTATTATTTGTCTAAGAAACATTTGCTTATGCCCAGGTCATGAAGATATTCTATTTTTCTCCAGAAACTTTACGATTTCAGCTTTTATGTTTAAGTTGATGATCTCCTCAAATAATATTTATATATTGTGTGAGGTAGGAGTTGAGGTTTATTTTTTTAACTATGGGTATTCCGTATTCAAGCATGATTTTTGGAAAAGATTTTCTTGTATCCATTAACTTACCTGGCACTTTCGTTGAAAATCAAATGGCTGTATCTACTTGGACCTAATTCTGGCTTCTTAATTCTTGTTGATTTATGTTTTTGTTACTTAGCCCATTTCCATGCTGTCCTCTACTGGAGCTTTAGAATAAGTCTTGAAATCAGATAGTATAATTCCTCTAATTTTATTCTTCATTTTCAAGATTGACTATTCTATTCCAGATATTTTGCATTTCTATATCAATTTTTAAATTAATTAGTCAATTTCTACAAAAATCCTTCTAAAATAACAAAAGAAAGTTATGATGAAGACTTCATTGAATCTATAGATCAACCAGGGTAAAATTGGCATTTTAACAACATTGATAATTCTAGTCCCTGAACACTATATGTCTCTCCATTTATTTCGTCTTTTATACTTTTTCTCTGTTCATGTTTTACAGCTTTCATTCAGAGATGTTGCATGTGCTTTGTTATAGTTATTCCTAAATATTTTATGAATTTGACCTTGTTGTAAATTTATTTTTAAAATGTTCATTTCCAAAATATTTGCTGCCACTATATATCAATATAATCTATTTTTATTCATTAACGTTATGCCCTGTGATATACTAAATTCATCAATTAGTTTTTAAAGACATTTTATAGATTTCTTAGGATGTTCTGCATCAACAATCATGTCATCTGCAAATGGAGAGAGTTTTATTTCTTTCTCTATCATCTTTATACCTTTGGCTTATTTACTTATTTATTACAATGGCTAGAACATTTGGTTAAATACTGAATAAAAATGGTGAAAGTGTTCATCCTTTCCTCATTCCCAAGCTTAGAGGAAATTTGTGCAATGATTCACTATGTTACCTGGAGGTCTTTTACACATGCTTTTTTTTAGGGGCGGGGGGCATCCCTCATGGCCAAGTGGTTAAGTTCGAACTCTCCACTTCGGTGGCCCAGGGTTTTACCAGTTCGGATCCTGGGCACAGACATGGCACTGCTCATCAAACCATGCTGAGGCGGAGTCCCACATGCCACAACTAGAAGGACCCACAACTAAAAATATACAACTATGTACTGGGGGGATTTGGGGAGATAAAGGAAAAATGAAATCTTAAAAAAAAATTTAGGAAATTCTCCTTTATTCCTATTTTATGGAGAGTTTTTAATGTGATTAGGAGTTGAATTTTATCAAATATTCTTTTACATTTAGTGAAACAGTCAAATGATTATTCTTCTTTATTCTGATAATATGGTGAATTATATTGATTAATTTTGATTTTACACAAACCTAGCTTTTTTGTAATAAACTCCACTTGGTTATGATGTATTATCATGGATGGATTCAATTTAATAATATTTCATTGGGGGCTAGGTTCCTGAGGGTTAGCCGCCTATAGTTTTCTTTTCTTGTAGTGTCTTTTTCAAGTTTTGGTATTAGACTTATTCCTTTATCACAAAAGAAGTTGAGAAGTAATTGATCTTTTTCAGTTGTGTGAAAGCATTTAAGATTGGTACTCTCTCAATGCTTGATAGAATTCCCCCATGAAGGTGTCTGGCCCTTTGTGGGGTATGTGCGTGCGTGTGTGTGTGTGTGTGTGTGTGTAGATTTCATGAAGTTGTTCAAAATATTACTTTATAATTATTTAATATTATTTATGCTATAATTATTTATAATTATTATTTTATAATTATCTATAATTATAATTGCTTATAATATCTGTAGGATCTGTAGAGAAATCCCTCTTACATCCCTGATAGTGGTAATTTGTGCCTTCTCCTTTTTATGTTTTGAACAATTTGCTAGGGATTTATCAAGTGTGTTGATATTTTTGAAGTATCACTTGGGCTTTGTTAGTTTTCTCCTTGTTCTGTTTTCTGCTTATTGAATTCTCCTCTTATCTATATTACTTAGGATTTACATTGCTCTTCTTTTTCTAGCTACTTAAGATGAACCTTAGGTCATGAATTTTAGGCTTTTCTTCTTTTCAAGCTATAAACTGTCTTCTAAACATTTCTTTAACCTCATCCTTTGATGTTCTATTTTCAATACCATTTAATTAAAGATGGTTCTAACGTCACTGTGATTTTGTCTTTGAACCATGAATTATTGAGAATCATGCTGTTTAATTTCCAAATATTTGTGGTTTTCTAGATATCTTATTGTTTCTGGATTTTAGTTTAATTTCATTTTTGTTAGAAAACATACTCTCTGTGATGTCAGCCATTCTGAATAAATCCCGGCTTGTTTATGATTCAGCATACAATCTATCTCAATGAATGTACTGGGTGTATTTGAAAAGTGAAGCTTGTTGCTCTAGTTCAGATCATCTGTGCTTTATTGACTTTTCTTTGATCTAGTTTGTCTAGCAACTGCTGAGAACATGGTCTTAAAATCTCCAACTATGATTGTGGAATTGTCTACATCTCCTTTTAGTTATGGCCATGTTTGCTTCATCTATTTAAAAGCTTTCATTAAGCATTTATGATTGTTATATCCCCGATGAACTGATCCTTTTGTTATTATGAAATATCTCATTTCTTCTCTTGTTGCAACTTTACCTCCAGTCACTATCATTTGATATTGACATAGCCACTGCAGCTTCTTGTTCTTACCATTTGCCTGGTGTAAAGTTTTCCATCCATATGGCTTCAACCTATCTGTGTTTTTATACATTGGTGCATCTTTGTAGACAGTACATAGTTGGAACAGGCTTTTTTAACCATTCTAGTAATTTCTGCTATTTAATTGAGATTCATTATATTAGTAGTTAATATAATTATTCATATTTTGGATTTAAATCTGGCATTTTCTATATGACCCCTCTGTTTTTGTTCTCCTATTACTTTTTTCTGACTTCTTTTGGATTACTTGAATGCTTCTGTAGAAATCAATTTTATATTATCTAATGGTTTTTAGATATACCTCTTAGTATTATTCTTATTGTGGTAGATCTAGGGATTATAATATGCTTCTTAACATTCATGGTCTGCTTAGAGTTAACCTTGTGCTACCTCATAGTCTGTAGAGAACCTGCAGCTGTACAGGTGCATTTTCCCACCCCCTCTCCTTTTTTAATTTTTTTTTTTTGACGAAGATTAGCCCGGAACTAACATCTGCTACCAATCCTCCTCTTTTTTGCTGAGGAAGACTGGCCCTGAGCTGACATTCATGCCCATCTTCCTCTACTTTATATGTGAGACGCCTGCCCCAGAATGGCTTGCCAGCAGTGCATAGGTCCCCATCCAGGGTCCAAACCAGCAAACCCCAGACAGCCGAAGTGGAACGTATGAACTTAGCAGCTGCACCACAAGGCCAGCTCCCCCAACTCCTTTTTTTATGCTACAGTTATCCTAAGTATTATGATTATTATGAGCTCTGAGATAGAATATTAGAATTTCTGCTTTAAACAATCATACCTACCATTTAAATAAATTGAGAGGAAATGCGTCTTGAATTTGTCCAGACACTTTGACATTTGCTTTCCCTTCATGTAGATTTGAGTCATTCTGGTATAATCTCTTTTCACCTTAAAGAACTTCCTTTAGCATTTGTTAGAGTGCAAGTTTTCTGGCACCTAATTATTTTAGTTTTTTTATGTGAAAATGTCTTCAGGTCACTTTCCCTCTTGAAGGATAATTTCACTGGGTGTAAAATTCTGAATGATTTTTCTTTTTTATTCCTAGGTGCTTTAAGGGTGTTGTTCTGTTATCTTTTGGCTTCCATATTGTTTAATTAGTAGTTAATAATATTTTGAATTACTATTTCCCTGTATATAATGTCCCATTTTTCTCTGACTGTTTTCAGGATTTTCTCTTAATTTTAATTTTTCAACATTTTATTTGGGATGTGCTTAGTGGTAGTTTCTATATTTATCTTGTTTGAGATTTGCTGAGATTCCTGAATCTGCAAAATCAGGTCATTCTCCAAATTGGGGAAACTTGTCTTCTAATTCCGTTATCCGGGCATTCCTGAGTTTGTATTCCTTGATTAGCCCTTCTCTTCGGAGTAGATTATGTTTTTCTTCTTAGTTTTTAGATAATTTTGGATTTTATACAGTTGTATCCTAGGCATTTTAATTATTTTATATTTCTCCAAAGGTGGTATTTGTTTGTTTGTTTGTTTAAACAGGCATTTTACTAACTTGGACTCAAACTGCAAACTCTTTAGATTTTTTCTTTTCAGTGTGCCCTGTATTGGACTCGCTGGAGCCTGTCAGGTTAAAGCTGTTAAAAAAAAAAAAAAATCAGCCTGTGCTTTTCCCTTCTTCCATGTGTTGACTCCCCTCCAGAGTCCACCCCTTTTTTCACTATCCCGTGCTTTTAGGTAATTGGTGTTTTGGGCTTTTTTCATATTTTTCCAGAGTTTATTGTTATAATCTGCAAGAGGGCCTAACTGTTAGGCACTCACTTGGCCATCCTATAAACAAATCTCTGATTATAGATTTGAGTCAGAAATATCTGAGTTCAAATCTCACCCCTGCATCGTAGACGAGTGCTTTGGGTAAGCTACTGAAATTTCCAGTTTTCTTATCTGCAAAATGAGAATATTAGTGTTTATTCCAACAGTTGTGGTGAAGTTAAAATAATGTGGCTAATAAAAAACATGTAAATTAGTGATTGCTATATAATAGGTACTCAGTAATCAGTAGTTTTATCATTATTACTGTAGTTGATGGCTCTTTTGAATTAACTCTCCATCCTAAATATTCTCTTCAAAGTGTATCTCCTTTGACCAGTCCCAATCCTATTTTACAGATGTATACTGTGAATACTGCAGGTTTATCACGCTCATTGCATTAGTGTCTGTCTTCAACTATCACTTTCCTCTTACAAGCATTTGACAAACAGTAGTTTTCCAGTTGGTTAATTTTAATGAATATTGCAAAGAGCATAGATCCACATCTCTCCCATTTTCCACTCCCTCTTATTGTCTTACTTTTGAGAGAGGAGCATGATGAGAGATAGAGGAGCATCTTCCAAGTCTGGAGAATAAACACAATAGACGTTCCAGCTTCAGAACAATTTACTTAGGAAATCATTGCTATCGTATCTCTAACATGTTCTCTTTCGTCATAATGAGTAATAACGTTAATTTCTTCTGAGAGAAGTTCATTCTAGTCCCTTTCATTGCTGGGCATACCTTTAATTCATTTTCTGAGAGAAACTAAGTCTACAATTTTGTACTTAAATATATAAGTAGTTTGTCTTTCTAGATTTTTACAGCATAGCATCAAAATTGGAAAGACGTTAAGAAGAATCAGGAATTTATTATTCATTCACTTAAAGAGAAGGTATATTGAAATATATCTTGCCATTTTTTTTTTTTTTTACCAAGAGATATTTTATGGTATTTATTGAGCACCCAGCCTATTTTAGGCTCTGGGAATACAAGTATTTATATTAGAGTGATGAAAAGAAAAAGATGAAAACTACAATAATATTAACTTTCAGTAAACATCTTTTATTGTGCTTGGCTTACCCTATCTATCTATCTATCTTTCTATCTATCCACTATTTTCTATGCTTATTTACTCTATATTTCTCATACTCACAACCCTCAAGGTAGGTATTATTTTCACCTAAGTTTTAAAGATGAGAAAACTGACATAAAGAAACTCATAAACTAGATGAAGACCACACAACTGAAGGTGGCGGTACTGAGATTTAACCCTCAAAAATCTATAATTTTGATCAATTTGATAAATCAAAATTTATGATTTGTCCCACAAAATTGAAATACCTCTTTTAAATTTCTGCTTTTACTCTACTACAGCCCTTTTCACATGGGTTTGTTACAGGAGCTTTTCTATGTTATGTTGCCTAGAAGTGAAAATTACTCTCTAAAGTGCAAAGGCATATAAAGGAAATATAAGGCACAATGGAATGTTTTTAAACCAAGTAGTGGAAGCTCTCATATCCACTTTTATGCTAACCATGTTATATCACATCGATGTGATTATATTTTAGGAAATTTAACGGTATCACAACACAATATAATTAAGTTCATAATAATGAAATCTCTTATAATAGATTCTGTGTTTTGTGTGTGTGTGCGTGAGAGAGAGAGACACACACAGGGGGCAAGACAAAGAGAGAACAAGGCTTGGAAATTCCCCTGAACAAGAATAAAATTTTTAAATTTGATTTTTTCATATTCCCATGATATTCTGTTACAGCAATCCATATAGGTTCTTTTGTACCTAGAGCATGGGTCGCATGCTGAGTACATAATGTACCTAGCATATATCTAGTTTCCATTTTTATAAAACTAAGGAAGTTTCTATTAAATATAACTAAGAAAAATAACTGGTTTAGTGATAGATATAGGGAAAGCCAGATAGTTATTAAATCTCTATTGTTTCCCCACATAATACATCTGATATTATTTTAACTAGAAGAAAACATCCAAATCTTTAAAAAATTTTCCCCACTTGATATTCTCTTTGCAATCAGAAAAGGGAACGTGATTAGAGCAGTGCAATCACTTGGAATGGAATTCTGTAAGACTCTGTTCCTATGTTAAGGACATAAAACGGGCTCAAATTTTTAGGGTAAATAAGTTCTTAAAACCTAGCAAAGCTTATGGGAACATAAATTATAATTAAATTTCTGTCTAGTCCTCATTGATTTCTTCCCAAATATATTAAAGAAAATGGTTTTAAAAAGTAATTCCTCTCTGCTCTTCCAAAAAATAATTCAAAAACAAAATGAGGACCAATTTCAGAAACTTTGAGACAAATTAAATGAACTCCTGATTGGTTGCTAATAATAAAAATTAACCAAAAGCAACTATTTAGAGTTTCTAGATTCTGTTCAAGATCTTGTAATCCTAAAACTAGAATAGGATTTGGGTGATATGGACCAACATCACCTTCAGTTCTAAAAGGCAATTGTAATAAAAAATCATAAACTTTTCTCTTTAATTCCCTTCTCTGTGAATTTCTGTATGTTCTATGAAATATGTTCATAGTTGAAAAGACTCATCATAAGGATTTCAAAGAGCTGTTGCAGGCATTGATTGCTTTAATATCGTTATTATTGGGAACTGACTAAGTCCCTTCTCTCTGAAAGAACTCCTGAGATGGACCCATGAAAGTGGTTTATTCAGTAATTCCATGGAGAAATTTGTGCTTTGAAAGGAAGTCAGGAGCATTCAGTGGCTGTGGTAGGTTTGGGATACACCATTCCTTGCAATTTAGGTTATAAAATTTGTATTATTAGACAGCCTATGCAATACCTTAGATTTTAAACATTCTTTTTAAATATAACTTTAAATATTGGTGAAACTCTTTTCCAATTTTTTTTTTTTCCACTGAGCAACAGTCGTCCTGAGCTAACATCTGTGCCAATCCTCCTCTATTATTTTGTATGTGGGACACCTCCACAGTGTGCCTGGTGAATGGAGTTGGCCTGCCTGGGATCCGAACCGAGAACCCTGGCCGCTGAAGCAGAATGCACGGAACTTTAACCACTGGGCCACAGGGCCAGGCCCTCCAATTATTTTAAGCTGTAAATCAACTCTATAATAACAAATTTTTCATGGTTTGTGCCAGTTATGACTTTGTGTTGTCTCATCCGCAAATTTACCCTTCAATACCAGCTCTATGCAAATATACTGGATTAATTCTTTTTCCTATGCAGTGACCACTATGTATAGCTTGGTCAGAAGAGGGCACACTAAGGACATTGTAGAAGGGAGAGGGCTTTTCTTCCTGGTTCTGTTGGGCTTTGTTTTGCTTGTTCATGCTTCTGCTACATGGTTAGTCGATAGGGCATATGAGTGGAGACATCAGTTGGGGTACTGGCCCCAGCTTTGCCCTCAGAAGGACCATCCCTCACTGACTTCATAACCTTGGCCCGGGCTTGGAAATGACCTTGCTTTCTGCCCTCTCAATGCAGACACCACACACTCCAGGACTCCAGCTTGTAGCGGTATGCTAACTCCCTCTGAAAAAATACCCCCCAACCTTGACTTGCCTATACCGCTGAGAGTTGTATCAGCCTGTGCTCACTTGCAATCCAGCGATTTATTTTGTGTCCCTCGCAGAATGGATATCTTATACTCCTGGTCTTGCACTCACAACAGTGCCCCGACTCCCTTTCTATGGCTACCCTTGATCCTCAGCTTGCTTCTGCCCAGAAGATTTCCTTTTTGCTTATGCAATAACCGTGAACCAGTTCTGACCTGGGAAAACCTGTAAATTTCTCTGCCATCCAGTAGCCAGAAATCATACTTTCTTCAGTGA
Source organism: Equus przewalskii (assembly GCF_037783145.1). Classification (NCBI taxonomy): domain Eukaryota; kingdom Metazoa; phylum Chordata; class Mammalia; order Perissodactyla; family Equidae; genus Equus; species Equus przewalskii. The sequence goes on from NC_091849.1 coordinate 9,584,002, forward strand.
GGTCTGAGCCTCAGCCTGGGGAGGGGTCTCCACTTCCAACTTTGTCCTTCCTTGGGTACTCTTTCTTATCCCTAAGGAACCCTTTAGAGTTCTCTTTACATCTTTGTAGTAACTCTTCTATCATAGTTCTTCATAATCCTTCATAGTAAACCTCTTCTTTTCAAATTACTGAGTGATATATCTCTCCTGATTGGATCCTGACTAATAAATGTTCTAAAGAGATATCTAGCTCCTATTCCCTAGAAAGGCAACATACCATGGTGGACATAGCTCCTGTTTTGCCATCTACAGTTTACATACCGGATCTATCTCTTACAAGTAGAGTCACCTTTCATAGCCTCATCCTTACAACCCACAAAGGGGTGAAGATCAAACAATTTCATATATGTAGTGATTGTTATGTGGCATGTGCTAAATAAATGATAGGTGACATATTAGTTAAAAGTATTTAAATGTGAGCCAAATTGCAAGGATTAAAATGCTTGGTGAACATGATGTAATCTACACAGAATTTGAAACATATCATGATGTACATCCAAAAATAAATAAACAAAAAAAAGAGAAAAAAAAAAGAATTAAAAAGCTAAAGAGATCTTTGTATCATGAAGTTTATTAGTCTCCAAGCAGTATATTTTCCCTAACCACCATAACTACCATGGGTATGGGATTTCTCTTAAATTACAAACCTGCTAAAAGTTTATTATGACATTTTATGGATGCCAGCAGGGACTGAGTTGAAAAACAAATGATTCTGAAATTTTTTAGCCTTGGTAAGGATGTTAATGACAAGAAGGGAAGATATGAGAGTGTCAATCGAAAAATAGATGATTCTGGGAATTTTATGCTGTCCCTTGGATGAGGCCTGAAAAGTATTATTGGACAATCTTGGATGAAAATGACTATTACAAACAAAAATATCTTATAAACATAATTGACCAAACTTTGAAGAAGTCTCACAACTATTCACTGGAAGCTCTGCAATTAGAATCCTTCCTTCCTGAATCTCGTTCAATTTGTTCTTAGACTGACTTTGACAATAGAATGGTTATGCAATAGTGTAGACAATTAAGGATGATTATAATGTATTCCTCCTCTTGGATCCTCTTTTTGGAATAAATTACATTATGGTTGTAAACAACAGGTTATAGCTGAAGTCACATCTAGATAAAAGTACCGGGAAATCAGGTCCAAGAAAATGAGGAATCTACATTTTTTTAACCTGCTATTGAGTAGAACTGGAAGTGAGTTTATATAATCTAGAAATATGGATTACACAACATTTGACCAAATTAAATTTGGATAATTAGCTATCTTGTTAATTGAAATGCACTTATTTACTTTACTGCCAACAATTTTGGTTCCAGAATCTGTTAATCATGAATTTAGTGGTGGTCTTATTCAATATGATTCTATGATCTCTAATTTTCTTACCCTGTCTCCCAACTATACTGCCTTGAATGGCTGTACTAAAAATAAAAAGACCTAATATAGAACTTAGACTTATGATATAATACTTTTTCCACATGCAGAAACAGAGAAAAGAAATGATGACAATAACAATTTATGACTTGCAGAACACTTCCTGTCCATCAATGTATTATATATTTAATATGAGAAAAACATTTACCCAATAGAAGTTTTTGAACAAGACTGAAAAAATTATCAGGGAAAAAATTAAGGGGAATAAAACTGGATGGACAAGAAGAAAGACTAGATGACTCTCCTTTGATTTTGCTAAAAGTGAAGTTACGTGAATAAAGGAAGAGAACTTTGGGATGAAGGCCAACTACTCTTATGGTTATTAATCTGACATATTAAATATTGTGTGGGTGGCAGTCTGATACAGTGGACAGAATACAGACTTTAAAATAAGAAAGATCTGGGTTCAGCCTCTAGCTTACTAAATCTTAGTTTTTCATCTGTGCAATGGGGATAATATAAGCCTTGTAAGATTTTTCTGAAGATTAAATGAAATACCATAGGTTAAAATCTTCTATCACTTCTCCTCCAGCAGCTCATATGGAGGACATTATAGACACTAAATAAAAAAGAACAGTTAATAACATAGAGTAGAACATGAAATCTATGTTACATTTTATTGATTTCCAGATAAGAAGAAAAGCATAAAGTGAAGAATTACTATTATTAGAAATATTCATCTTTACACTAAACACACATGAATTTACTTTTTTTTTCTTCTTCTTCTTCTTCTCTCCAAAGCCCCCCAGTACATAGTTGTGTATTCTGGTTGTAGGTGCTTCTGGTTGTGCTATGTGGGACACTGCCTCAGCATGGCTTGATGAGTGGTGCCATGTCCGTGCCCAGGATCCTAACCAGCGAAACCCTGGTTCACTGAAAAGGAGTGTGCGAACTTAACCACTGGGCCACAGGGCTGGCCCTGAATTTACTTTGTTAAGTTGTAAAGTGCTAGTAAAATATTAGTTTACATTATGATGAAGGTTAGAGAATATCGTCATTAGAATTCACCTGAAAATCCAAAACCAAAATATCAATGAAATGTCCATTACTCTAATCTATCTGTGGCTTTAAAAATAATGCAATAGCATGAGCATAAGTGTTACAATGTGTGGAATTATGTTGAGTGAACTAGATTTGCTTTAGGAATAAATCACTATGTAATGACTATCATTTCTTTTCTTTTAGTTGTTTTGAAATCATTTGAATCTTGAACAGGTACTTATGTATTAGAGACAGAGGAAATGGAATAGTCTTGATAACTCGTCTTCCTCAAATCCTAAAGCTCTTTTTAGTGTCTGTCTGACAAGACTTCAAAATTGTGCTTCAAATAGGGAATCCAGGGCTCATGAAAATCCTAGATTCATTCATTCATCCATTCAACAAATATTTGTTGACTATACCATGTGCCACATGTTGGAGATACATCACTGGCCAAAACCAAGTCTTTATCTGCATAGAGTTCGCATTCTAGTTGTCGGGGGTAAGAGGAGAGGGTGGGCAATGGGTCAAAGAAAATTCAAGATAAAGTTCTCTCAAGCATATGAACACTAGTAGGAGAGGCAGTTGAGCAGCAGTTTCACTTGATCAGAAGCTACTGACTGAAATAAAATCTCTTCAAATATGTAAGAACAAGGAAATACTGTTGCATCTTCTTGTTTCCATCTCTTAGGCTGATAAACCTAAGGCACACACTTAACATTGAAAAAGCCTCTTCACTGGAGAGTCTGTTTTCCTTTTCAGCCCCGCCCAGTCAAGATTCTAATAAATGTGTTACAGGATTACAAGAACATGTATTCTTGCTCGTATTTTCTTCCAATGATATGATAAAATAAGAAAGAATTGCCTATTACAATATGCATCGTTCAATCTGGGATGATATGTTACTGGCATTGAGGAGCCCTTTTGTTCATGATTAAATGTCTCTTTCTACACTGCAATACCTGGAAAAGGGTAGAAACTTTTAAGCAGCTTCGTGGCAAGATATACTTCAATATCTGTGCCCTAGGAATATTTGCATATTTTGCATTGCTAATTAAAATGCTGCTAAGAGAAGATTTCAATTTTAATAACACTTCAAATTTCATATAGGTATGCCTTGCATACAGTAAGAATCTGAAATATTTTAAGAGTGTTCACTAACAATATATTGTTAATGGAACAGTGGGAGAATATTGGGAAGATCAGGTTGACCATACAACCAGGTTATCACTTTCCTTCATTTTCAAGCCTAAAATAAAATCTATACCCAAGTACTTATCTGGAACTGAAGTCATTTGATGTGGAATTTCCTTTCACAGTCAAAATAGAATAAAAGATGATCATCCAGAGTAGTGTGAATGCAAGAAAGAGACTGAAGGAGATGACCTCATGTAAGCTACAGAGGTTCTATTCCAAGAATGTCAGCGAGGCTCATCATACTCGAGAGTGACAAGAGTTTAGTGCAGAGGGACAAGAAAAAAGCAAACCAAAATTTCAGTGTGTAATATATGTCACGATATGCATATCTACATAAAATCATATACACATTTGTGTAAAAAAATATTTTAAATAAAACAACAGACTTTCTTGTATTTTCATAGATCCTCTAAACAAAGTCTTGGCTATTGAAAAGCATACTATTCATGTTTATGCCAAAAGTCTTGTAGCTTTGCAAACTAGATTACCCTCCAGATTCAAGGACTCAAGTAAAACACTAACAAGGAATTAATTTTGTAAATAAAAACACTAAAATTTTAGGCTTGAATATCTTAATACTGTCACTCTCAAATGATTTGTGTATTTGAGAGTAACTTTGTCTATCTTTGGGTTAAAATTATCACTATTCCAAGATAATCAACTGAAATTTAAATAAAGAGACTGTCACAATGGATGTGATAATTTTTATTGTATTCTCTATTGAAACGTTGACATATTATTCGTAAGATTAGATAACCTTTAGCCACCCTGCATTTGGTTTTGTCACTTAAGTAGAATACTGTAAAACATTATAGTTTCGTATGACTTGCAAATTATATGTTAAGATTCATTCAAAATAGTGAAGCCTATTATTAGAACTGCGTGTCCCTTTTTAAAAGATTTTCCTCACCTGTACAACACAAACCACACCCGAGATGGGTTATTTCTGGATTTTTGGTTGAGCAATGACACAGACATTTTCTCTACCTGAGACATTTAAGCAGTCATAGCCATTTTCCTCTATTTTCATAATATCTGTGATATTTTGTGAAAGAAATTATTCATTCTCTGCCTTAGGTTATAAGTATATCCCAAGACGCTATCAAGTGCCTAGTAATTAGGTTGGTATTTCAAAATATTTTCTGATTTTGGAAAAAAAGGTTAATATATGTTGAAATCATAAAATAAATAAAATTGTAGCAAATTTTATTTTTTCCTGACTCATAAAAAAAAATTAAAAATACGTTCTCAAGGGAAAATAAAACACTAAGATGGAGCATAACAAAATCAAACTTAAGGTATTTCTTACATTAAGATTTATTTTGTACTTTTGGGGGAAAATGATTAAAATATATATATGTATTTATTATTTTTCAGACAGGCAAACCTAGGCTGCGATCATAAAGGAACCCTAAAATCTCAGTAGAATAAGACAGTGAACATTACCTCTTGCTCCCCTTGTCGTCAAATGTGGGTCTGGCAGCTTGCCTCACTGCTCTCCTCCCGGCAGCAACTCCGTTCTGCACTCCTTCCACGGTGTGGCTCAGCCATCACTGAATCCTTTCCTTCCAGCTTTGATGACTGCAGATAGAGATCATGGGAGATCATATTCAACACATGATACTTAGATCCAGAAGTGGTGTATGTCATTTATGTCCCTGTTCCATTCGGCTGAACTAGTGCCATGGTCCCAATCTAAATACAAGGTCAGCTGAGAAACTTAATTTTCCTGTGGCCCCAGGAAGAGGAAATAGGATTAGTGAGCACCTATTATATCTCTGCCAAAGTGCATATCATATTAAAAAATTCAAAAAGTAGTAATCTATTGCATACATTTAGTCTACTACAGAACCAAGTTCAGGTTATTTATGCTTCAAGAAAACTTCGATACATATAGAAAAATGGGAATATGAGTGTGCATGTGTGTGTGTGTATGCATTTCTAATCACGTTAGATTATAAGTAGATCTAATTTATTCTTTTAAAATAACTGTAAATTATTCCCTGTATCTATCACTTTTTCAAACTACAAACAGTGTTTATAGAAACATCCTTGAATGTATTTTTCCATGTAGATTTTCAAATGTATTTTTAGGTTTACTATCTTGATCTAATGACACGCCCATGTCAAAATTTTGTAGATACTGTTAATTTTCCTTACAAGCAAGTTACACCAATTAACATTCTCACCAATAATTCATGATGTGTGTATTTCCTCAAACTAGTCTAGATAATATATCATTCTATCAAACAGCTTCTATAACAGATAAAATTGTGTATTGGTATTTTTAGATTTTAATTAGCATTATAAAATTATGATCAATTTTAGCATACTTTCGTGTGTCCATTAACTATTGATCTCTTCTTAAAGATTAATCCATATGGTTTGCTTATTTTTCCATTAAGTTGTTGAACATTTCCTCATTGTTTGGTCCACCTTGTACATGTGTATTCTCTCTCATTCAACAGACACATACACACACATGTGCATGCACGTGTATATATACAACTGAATAATTTTATTCAATTGTTGATTAATTAATGATTTATAAATGACCTTTATTAAAAACTACCATTAACCTTTATGTGTCCTATGTGTAACAACTTTCCCATTTTGTTATTTTAGATATGATTTTATTTATGATTTCTTAACCTACAGAAATGTTTAATTGTTATGAGAATTTGTCAGTTTCCACCATACATCATTGAAATATTGTGATCTAATTAAAAAAACTTCTCTGCTCCAGGTTTATTCTTTGAGTAATACGTTTCCTTCTAGTACCTTTATGATTTGATATATTATTTTTAAATCTACTATGGAGACATTAAAACTATTACAGAATAAGGGAATTCTGGGAGTCATCTTTTCACAACTAACTTTAAGGCAATTTTTGTTATATTAAAAATATGTCCATCTGCATCTGGGTCTGTCTTGTCTTGCCTTTTATCAGCACTAAACTGTTTTAGCTATCATGGCTCTGGAATGTATTTAATGTTTGATAAGTGAGTCTGTTCACTAATCTTACTGTTTAGAATTTTGTTCACTATTCTTTAACATTTTTGTTTAAAAAAACACTAATGATAATTTTACTTAATTCCATTTACAAATTAAGTTGGGAATATTGTCTTTATGATCAAAGACTGTCACACATTTCATGTTGAAATTTTAGAAATAATGTTAAAATACACCATATTTTATTCAGCCTGAATGTAAATATTATACAAAGCTCATGCGTATGAAAATATTATTGCATTTTCAACTTCTATATCCTATCAATATTTCCATCCAAATATGTATTTACTTTTAAAGTCCAACTTCTTTTCTATTTCTTCAAACTGGCTATGTCTTTTATGATCGCTGTAGTAACTATTTTTTTCCAGTCTGGTAAGTATATCACAAATGATTCCTCCTATTTTTATTCTGTTGGGATAATGTAAAATTCCCTTTTCTTAAGACAGTTCATTTTTTCCTTTTCAGAATTTAAACATTTGTATACTTCTAAATTATATCTTCAGTTTGGTATTTCATGAATAAACTCATCTTTCATTTGCCTTCATTAAAGATTTGTCACAAATCACGTCTCTTCTGGTTGGTCCTCTCTGATAAGGGTACTGCAGAGTCAAGGCACTTCATTCTGTACATCAGGAAGGCCCCCTGTCTCCCTCAACTCTCCACGTCCTCTTCGTAGAAATTCTCCTCCCCATTTCCATCTTCCTCTTCCTTCTCTATCACCCAGTGAGAGAATTATGGGCTTAGTATTTGAAGCTACAAATTGATATCTGCACTTTAATTAGGGTATTCTTTCAAAAAATACGTGAAGAAAAATAAGAATGTCATAGATTTTCTTCTTTTTTTCTAAAGATTTTCTAAGAGTAGAGAGAAAAATATAATAGTTATTATAATAATATAAAAATACTCCTAAATACAAGAGTAAGGAGAGAAAAATAGGAGGTCTTTATGATAATAAGACTCTGCTTCACGAGAGTGCTTTACTGTGGATAGGGATGTAGTCCATGGTTTCTGAGGTTCTTGAAGTCAAGACCTAGAATGGAGGACAATTTTACAATGAGAAGGATTTGTGGAATCAAGATCACTGAGATCAATAGCCCTACAAACATGGAAGCCAAGTTTGACAGGTCAACATCTGCAGTGGATGCTCTTTGTACTTCTCGCACCAGCGATGAGAGTTGGCTGATGGTAACTAACAGCTATTCCACTCTCCAGAGAACTGCCCTGACCTGTCTCACTGGGAGACTATGTCCCCTTGCTACCATTCTTAAATGGTGGAGCTCACCTCAGCTGAAAATTGACTGGCCTGGTTATAAGAGTCCCATGGCCCCTTGTCTGAAAGTTGGACTAACGCTGTGTGAAATTTAGCTTCAGGGCTTCCCATGGGATCAGTCTGAAACCGTTCTCCAGCTTGGCTAGCCTTCTTCCCCTTTCAATCCTACTATCCTGAATCTGCTTCTTTTGAGATCATCCTCCTATTAAACCACATAAACACAAGGGCGACCATGGAAGACAGTTACTTTCAAGGCTCCCAATGAACCCACGCCTTTTATACATGCTCTCCTACCTTTCCTGTGAGAGTGGCCTGGTGTCTAGCTTAGGCTGATGGGATATTAGCAAATATAATGCAAACAGAGGTTTGATAAGCCTTCATTCATTGGAATGTGTCTTCTTTGAATGCTCCTTCCTGGAACCTAATTGCTTTCTGTGAGAAACCCAAACCACACAGAGTCAAGTGGAAGAGAAACAAGGCATTCTCAAAAGCTTCATGTGAGCTCACAGCAGTCAGCCAGCACCAACTGCCAACCAGGTGCAGGAGCCATCTTGCATTTCAAGTCCAGTCAGGGAACATTACAGGAACAAAAAATCCACTAGCTAAGCCCAGAAAACCCAGAGCATGACAAAAGATATTAAAATAGTCACTGTTTAAAGCCACTAAGCTTAAAAGTGATCGTTACATAGCAATAGACAGCTGAAGAAGAACCCAACTTAAGAAATCACAAAATTTGAATACGTGGATTCATAGTGGAACATTTTCTTCTGCTGTGGTAGAACCTGGACAATTGCTCCTGCTTTCTCCTATACTAAATTCTCCTAATCGCCCAAAATTTGTGTGTATCCCAGTCTCTCTTTTACTCAGGGGCCGGCTAGATGTCCCAATTTCCCTTTGTCATTATTGCTTGACAGTCAATTCAGTGAGTCACGGCAGATTATGACAGTACATTTCAAATTTAGTTTCTAAAACTTGAAATCATTTTATTTATATTTTAAAGCATTTCGGCCTGACTCTTGAAAGTGAGCAATAAGTCATATACTGGTTGTCATGTAAAGTGGTTATCTAAGGAAAGTTCCTTACAGGTGGTGAGCACTGTCTAGAGTGGTTAGGGCCTGTTCAGATTCACATCTGAAATGGTACTTACGGGCTTCGTCTTTGTACTTGGTTAAACCATAAAAGCTTGGCACCTGGACCCATCTGTATTTTTATTACACTGCTCTAAAATTTCTTTTCTGTATTATGCAATCATTATTGTTCTGAAGCATTTTTAAGAGAGTGAATCAGTCATATTTATATTTTCTTTTTCTCAGGATACTATTTAATACTAAGGAAAGAAAAATCATCCCAATTACATGAACAATTTATGGATCTGCATGAAAATACATTTCAATATACAAGTATACACATAATTATATATTTACAGTTCACAGATACGTGCATATATCAATGTATGTAATTAAACAAATATTAAGAGCAGATAGACATTCTTTTACTAATTCATGCAGCATTTTTCTTTGTTTTCTGAAATCAACCATACTATATCTAAATATGTCTAATATGTTACCCACATGTGGGGAATGAATCTAGCCTTAAAAACGCGGTAACATTGCTAACCTACACACGTAAATAATGAACAACAAATAATCGGAGTAAAATTGTCTACAAGCATCGACTTGTAGTGAAGGCACTATCCTATTTAGGAACAAAGGCTGCACTGTGAGATCCTTTCTTAAACGGGCGTAGAAGTAGTAAACAAGTCTTTAGACATATTTTTTCCCTCAGACAAAGCTTCTGTTACCACATTATCTTGTCAACTCATATGAGGTTTAGATGGATCAATACTTACATAGGTAACTTCTAAAGAACACCTGGCCTTCCAGGAGGTGACATGTTAATTAAATAGATAGCATTCTTTTTCTTAATGTACAAATGCTTAAAATTTAGTGCTTCCTTAAGACTCTTCAGGCTCTGTTTTAATACTTTTGTGAGCTTGAGGGCTAAAGACAGCCAAGAAACGTAGTAAAATGTAATAATTTTGGAGATGTTACTAGTGACATTTTGGCTAAAGAGAAAAGAGAAAAATGCAAATTTTTTTCTTTGATCTTATTTGGCCTTTCTGCATTCCTAGCTCCCCACATAAGTATGATGTGTCTTCCTGAGTGCTAAAACACATGTCTTGCAACTTAATTTGCTTTTGGAAAATACAACGAGCAACTTTATCTAATAACTGGACTTGCCTTTTAGTGATTTTCTAAGCAGGAATGTCAGATTTGGTTAGTTTATAGAACTTCAGGGCAGGAACCGAATAGAATCAGTGACCACACCCCCACCACGAGAAAATCACCTTTAGTCTAAGAAGGAAGGAAGAATTTACTGCCTCTGTCTGCAGCACCAGAGCAGAGAAGGGTCCTGACCTCTGATAAATTATTGATTCAAATAGTTTTGTGGAGGGTATAGTTGACAGAGATTTTATAAATTGTGCACACATCTTGGGTCCTTATCCACTTATTTTTTCATTTATTTATATTCATTTTTTAAAAAAATCAGAGCTAATCTTATTCTAAATAAAATACAAGCACATTTTTCAGGGGAAAATACTTATTTTTAAGTGTTTAAGTAAACACTTAAAGTTTAGTACATGTGCTTTAACTTTGGTTTTTGAAGGTTGTTTCCCCCCCAATCATAGGCAAGAAATGAAGAAAATATAGAAATAAAAAAAAAAAATTAGCCATCTGTGTGTTCTTTGGCATAAAGGATATGGCCTCTTTTGTTAATTTGTTCCTGTGTTTGTACTTCATTACTTTTGGAAATTTGCATGTGCAACCTAGATTTTATGATAACTTGTTGGGTTCTTGTTCTATTTATTTAAGATTCTTTTTGAGAAAGTCAGAGCTACTTTTATTCCAAGTAAAATGCGTAGCATTATTTTTAAAAGGGGAAGTAACTTACTTTCATGCACGTGCAAAGAATACATAGTTAGGTGTAATATACGCATTGCTTATATAGCATAGAATCTGTAAATAACTATTTATGTAATAGAGAATATGCCTTTTACTTGTATACTGTATATGTGACTATCTGTAAATAACTATTTATGTAATAGAGAATATGCCTTTTACTTGTATACTGTATATGTGACTATTTTTCGATTTTTACACATAGATATATAACATCTGTATACATGTAGAAAATATATCTTAATCTATAATCTAATGCATATATATACATACATACATGTTCTCTATATCAAAAAATGCAATGTTATGTGTTAAACAAAGTGTAACTTTTATTTTCATCATCACAAATAAATATATGATCACAAAGAAATATTCTGAAGACATTATATTTGAATAAAATCTTTTTTCTTAAAATAGGAATATTTGACTCAGTATTGAAGCTCAGTATTATTGTTTTTTCTATTTAAAATTTAAGGAAAAACATTTCTATACACTTAAAAATATCAATTTCATTTTTCTTGTGGTTTATGAATATCAAACATCAAAGCTCTCTATATATTAGTCCGGATTCTGTGATGTGGCATCTTATAAAAATGAGATGAAACGAGCCTGTAAAAATAACACTTCCTTTCTTGGATTGAAATAAAAACCATGTTTAAGTTCATTGACCGTCTGAATCAATTGGAAACCATTTGTGGCTCAACACAATTTAAAACAAATTTGTTTTCACGGTGTCACTTTTTTGTAATATTTATATTTTTAGACAAACATCTCTTTTTTTATTCACTAAATTAATACACTACCATGTTCTTGTTTCTCAGCACTTAATTCCTAAGACGGTCGCTTTTTGAGAAGGCAATGTCCTCACTAAATCCCACATTATTTTTTTTCCATGGAAATAAGAATAAATCATTATTTATTTAAAATCACAGAATTTGAACTCAAAACTGATGTTGACTCACACTGATGCCACTTAGTGAATGAAAATTCCTGAAAACCTTATTTAAACTTTCTGAAATTCAACTTCCTAATCTACAGTAACAACAAACTCCCAAATAAGAATATATAGTACATGTTGAAAAATGTTACTTTTCTTTCCTTCATCTTTGAAAACTGACATCACTGTTCTGTTTCATAAGGGAAAACAAGAATTTCCTTTGCATTTTTTCATTGGAAAATTTTTATTTTAGTGCCTGAAATTCAAAGTAATTAAATAGATGATTGTCAATTCTCTTTTTCTAAATATGCTGTTAAAATAATGTTATAAATCAGTTTTATTCATGATTAAAATCTCCAATAATGGATGATATGTGAATTAAAGGAGTTCAGTTACAATAAGAAAGATTTAAAGCTATAACAGTCCTTGTTAGAATGGGTAGAATGAGACATACACTCATGAAATACCAGTAAAAGCTTTCACTTTTACAACGTTTCTGGAAAATATTTTGTCATTAAGATCACGGACCTTCAAATAGTTTATATCCTTTATCTTCCCTACTGTATCTGGAATAATTCTACTTCTAGAATTAAATTAAATTTTATTTAATTAATAAAATAAAGATACAGAGAAAGGATTATTTACAATGATATTCATTATAACATTGTCTATTATGGCAAAAAATTGGAAACAAAAGTTATCTAACATTACTGGACTTTTATAATAAATGATGGTCCACCTATATGTCAGACATTTACCTAGTCACTTAAAATATTTGCCAGTCTTGTTAATTAAAGCCATTCTGACCGGAGTGAGGTGATACCTCATTGTAGTTTTGATTTGCATTTCTCTGGTAGTTAACGATGTTGAGCATCTTTTCATATGCCTTTTGGCCATCCGTATATCTTCTTGGAGAAATCTCTGTTCAGATCCTTTGCCCATTTTTTAATTGGATTGTTGGTTTTTTTGTTGTTGAGCTGTATGAGTTCTTTGTATATATGGATATTAACCCCTTATCTGATAGATGGTTTGCAAATATCTTCCCCCAATTGTTAGATTGTCTTTTCGTTTTGTTGATGGTTTCCTTTGCTGTGCAGAAGCTTTTTAGTTTGATGTATGGAATACTACTCAGCCATAAGAAATGATGAAATCTGGCCATTTGTGACTACATGGATGGACCTTGGGGGTATTACGCTGAGTGAAATAAGTCACAGGGAGAAAGTCAAATACCATATGATCTCACTCATAAGTAGAAGATAAAAACAACAACAAACAAACACATAGCATTGGAGATTGGATTGGTGGTTGCCATAGGGAAAGGGGGGAGGAGGGTGGGCAAAAGGGGTGATTAGGCTCACATGTGAGGGGATGGACTGTAATTAGTTTTTGGGTGTTGACCGTGATATAAACTACGCAGAATTCGAAATATATTATGATGTACATCCAAAAAAAATAAATAAATATAAAATTAATTAATTAATTAATTAAAAAAATAAAATATTTTCCAAAAAGAAAACAAAAGGAAAGAGAAATAAAATTATCATGGTATAGTGTTACATTAAAAAAGAAGTTGGGGCTTCCCAGTGGCTGAGTGGTTAAAATTTTGCATGCTCTGCTTCGGTGGCCCGAGTTCGCAGGTTCGGATCCTGGGTGCAGACCTACTCCACTCATCAGCCATGCTGTGGTGGCATCCCACACACAAAATAGAGGAAGATTGGCACAGAAGTTAGCTCAGGGCAAATCTTCCTCAAGCAAAAAAAGAAGAAGATTGGCAACGGATGTTAGCTCGGGGTGAATCTTCATCACCAAAAACAAAAAAGAGAGGTTTGCAAAACTACATATATAATACATAAAGAGCTAACATACATTTGTCCCACCTTCCCAAAAGGAAAATAACCAAAACCACTTTAGGTACTGATATTTTTTCTCCCTTAATACCTACTAATTCTAATAGCATTTGAAATCAAAATTTCTTTTCTCCTAAGTTCCATATGCTACCGAATAATTTTCTACATTTGTTTTGTTTTTACTGTGAATCATTTTCAATTCTAGACATAGTAAACTCTACAAACGTCTTCAGGTTTCATCACTGAGGCACAGAAAAATCTTCATACTTTTTCAAGTCAAGTAGCAGCTACTCATCTTTCAAACGAGAACAGCCACTTCTCAAGATTGAATAGCGGTTTAGTTCTCCTAATTCCAAATAGTGTAAAGTCTTTCTGCAAGTGCTTTCTTTATGTAAAGTAATAATGAGTTTGAGATTTTGAATGGTTCCACGTTAGTTTTGATGAACCAGGATCCAGTCTAGGCAAAGCTGGGAAACTCACTTTTCACCTCTGGAAACTCTGTCAGCCCTCCTCCAAATGCACACATGCTGAGACTTCCCTCCTGGAGACAGAGCGTTTTCAATCACCTTCCTTAGACAGTTTCCGAAACTCTGTTGCATATTGGAATCACCTGAGTGTCTCGTAAAACTACTAACTAACTTCTGGCTTCCACTCCCTGATATGCTGATTTAGTTGCTATAGGGCATCAGGAGTTTTCAAAATTCTCTAAGTTATCCTAGGGTGCAGCAAAATTTGAAGTTAAAAGGAAGTGTAATTAGGTGTTGACTCCGAATGTATACTAACCTGATGTGGAAGGAATAAGGAAAAACCAAATGTATGTGATATCAACAAATAAATAATTTAAAGCAAAAGAATTCCTATAAAATTTCCTGCTCAATTTTGTTTAAGAGCGACTGCATACTCCTTTCATAGATAATAAAAAATCTACATGAGAGGAGTTATGGGAAATTGTGTTTAAATAAAAATTTAAAAAGGTGATATTTTACCATTAGCTACTGTAAAATGGGCATTAGTAATGCATTTAAGATATAATACTTTTTTATCGCATCCCCCAATTTTTTTACAACTACGAAACTCTACCTATGTAAACCTTGGACATAGTGCTTGCTAGCTATGTTGAAAAATTAATATTTCTGTCTCCTTCCAGTCCCTAAATATAAATATTTTCCCAAGGATTTGTTGTTAATTATCTTTTCCCTAGTTATTCGCTCTTCAGTTGCAACCTAACTTAAGTTTATGGTTTCAACTAAAACCTTGAACAGATGACAACTCCAGGCTGACCCGTCTCCCAGGTTCCAATCGTATACTTTCACCTGTATGTCGCCATCTCAGCATAGGAAGGTATTTCATTGCTGACAGATCCTACGTGAACTCTTTATTATCCCACCTAATTCTATTCCTTGTTCTAATTTCTGTTTCTGTTAATGACATCATCTTCTTCCCAGTGACTCAGTTTTTAAATATTGGCATTTGGAGGGGGGATTCTCTTTTTCTTTGCATACTTCTAAAATCCATTAGCTCCTTTCCAGCCCTTCTCTGCAGCTTCTCTCATCTCCCTGGTATTTGCCCAGCTGGGCCATACACGAGTCTCATATTAAACCAGGATACATGACCATGATATACAAGCAGGA
This sequence comes from Equus przewalskii, assembly GCF_037783145.1. Lineage (NCBI taxonomy): Eukaryota > Metazoa > Chordata > Mammalia > Perissodactyla > Equidae > Equus > Equus przewalskii. Next base: position 9,599,313 of record NC_091849.1, read on the forward strand.
GCTATTCTTGACCTAAGAAAAGCAAATAAAATTATTGGTATAGGCAGAGAATGATTAGGCATTAATGAATGCAAACCTAACTGAATTCCTTTTGTGCTGGCATAGAAAGATGGTTAGGACAAGTGCCTGTCTTTGGGGAGAAAAGAGGAAATAGAAGGACATAAATAAAGATTAAAATAATAATAAAATTAACAGTAGGAAGAAGAACAAACAAGCCCGTGCTATGCACTCTACGTGCATTATCTCCTTTCATCTTTATGATAACCCTGTGAAGTAGGAGTGATGAAATCAAGGTTCAGAGAAATTGAGTAATCTGCTTAAGGTTACAAGGCTAAGTGTCAAACTGGGGATTAAGTACAGGCCCTTCTTAGTATAGAAACTGCAATGTGAGCACCTGTGCTGTAAGTAAATCCATGCGTACATTTACCGAGCACAAATATGGAAAGCTCTCTGCCATATAGACATGTCTATAATAAATAATCTAAGATAAGGTTGCAAGTAATGCAATGAAAGAATGAAGATGTGACCAATTATTCTTCGCAGATTACGTAAGAGTCATTTTGGGTGGTGGAGAATGGGCGCTGTTTCCCAAAAAGAAAGATTGAGAGAGAGAGAGAGATTGAGGTGATTTACTCATATTCTGGACTCAATTTACTTCCAGAAGTATTTAAGAGTGTGGCTGAGCATAGCCCATCTTCTTTTTTCCAATTTTGTTTTGATGTGCCAGCAATGGTAGCAAAGGTCAGATCCTATTCTTAATTGATACTTCCCGACAAAATACTTCTCTTAAATAAATACATCTATAAATCAGAACACTGGTTAGGAAGTTAGGGGTTCCTGTTCAGATCATTGTCAGACCCCTTAGGATGTTTTTGCTTGCATATGGCAGAAAGCACAAGTTTGACTTACTTAAAAAATTAATATTAGAGAAAATCCTGGCAGGTATAGAAAACACACGGTCTTATTTGAGAAGTAGGAGTAGAAATTGCATTTTTATAAAAAGTGCAATTATGATACCGAATGTCTTACTAGATTCCATATATTTTTATTTCAATTTTCTACCCTATACAATAAAGAAAACAAAATAGAAGTGAATATAAACTATAAAGCATTTTGAGACTTTATTCTTATGCAATAAACCTTTCATTTCTGTTTTTATTTTCCTTTTCACATCTATTCCGTTTTTAAAACAATTCTTTCCAGTAGTTGCAAATAGTTAGGTAGTGGTCTGCTAGTATGAGATTAAAATCTAAAAACACAAGACAGATCTGACATTTGCTCAACGTTCCAACTAGGCATGTTCCATATTTTTTTTCTTCGTTTCCATTGATTTCAACGACTGGGATGTAATTATAAGAATGCAAAAAGAAATCAATCCCTAAACCACTTTGATTTCTCTAGTTGAATTCACAAAATCTGGTGTTCAAAAAACTAAGGAAATATTTTGATAGTTCCTCATGTATATATACACGAATACCAGTATATGGAGTATTAACCTTCTAATAACAGTTACATTTGTTCTTACATGTGTCAAAGTGCTTTTATGTGCATTATCCTGTAATTTAGAGTCTCGCGTCAGCATTTCACAGCCATTTTTCTCAGCCTCCAATCTGTCTTTTAACTAATCTGGTCTTTGTCTAACTATCTGACTCATCTGCTTTCAAAATTCTTTTTTGAGCTTCCACTGTAAGTTAGGAAATATTGTGGCATATGTGTTATGTTCTATTTATCAACATTTTTAAGTGAGCAGCTTCATTAAAGTGCCGGGCTATTGTGAAAAGGATAGCCACGAGTTGTTACTTTATTTTTAAGTTTTCAGTATTTTACAATAAATAGAGAAGATTGTATAATAAAAAAGAATAAATTAACCCTTGCTATTTCTTTCTGTATCATTGCAAGAAGTTTCTCCAGCAAAAATTTGGTAATATTTTGTTTGAAACATCACTCAGTCTTTATGCAATATGGATGCTTAAACGTGTATTTCAAGATTAAAACCTGCAGTTTTAGAACTCCAAATGAAAATACGCCACTTTTTCTTTTTCATTTTTGAAATTATATTAATCTTTGCTCCCTGTCATTCCCACTGCTAGCATAATCACCTTCCTCTGAAAGGATGGGTGGGAGGGTGGGCAATGTCTACACATTTTAGAAAATCCTGTGGTTTCTTTAGCTCTGCTTTAGGCCTATGGTCTTTGAAGTAATTTTCAGTGGTCTCTTACTAGTGGAAAAGTTTGGTCTCCTGTTAAATTGCCACCTGTGCTAAGGAGAGCTAATCCAGTAGGGTCGAGCAGCTCTAAGAAGGTGCCACGGTGCCCGGGGCAATCTCTTGAGTTTCAGTCATAGCAGCTGCCGGGAGATGAGTTTGGGATGGTCCTTGTTACAGAAATTATACGGATCAGGAAGTAAACAGAGGTGCCTTTCATCTGACCCAGCTCTGAGACAAGAGGGTGGGCCATGGGGGGAATTCCTCTTCTAATTACTTTACGGGTCAGTTCTCTGAGACTGATGTCAACGTCTGACACTCCTAATCTTTAGGAGAAATTTTTGAAAAAGAGAAAGGAAAAAAAGTCATCAGCCATTGAAACTGTCAAGTTTTTCCTTCTGAAAATGCCTTGCTCTCTTGTATTTGCAGTACTGCTGCCCTCTGAGTGGGTCCTGCCCTTCCGCTATGGAGGAGCTGTTGTAAGGGAGAAATTGCAAGAGCAGCTCTCCTGACCTGGAAACTTTCCCCTCAATTTCAAGAGTGCCCCTCTTTCCATATCAGTTTATTACTTTAGATTTTTATACTGAATTTCATTGCGTTTGATGACTTGGGGCAAGTTCTAACTGCTGCGTTCCTGTTAGTCTCATCATCTTTTTGAGTTGACCTCAAACTTCCAGCCAAGTTGAGCAGCTGCCTGAATCCTGACTGGGCCAAACGTGAACCATATACAATCAAGTGTCTGTTGCCAATTTGTGAACAAGGTTTAAGAAAAGGTAACTAGAGGAACAGAATGATGTGTGGACTTACTTGAGATGAAAGAAAACTTCAAGGATCATTTCAGGCAGAGAGTACCCAACTTCCAATTCTGACTTCCTCTAACATCAAGTCTACGTTCACTTCTACTTGACAGATTATCTTTTGGGTTGTTTTATTTCAGGAGAGAGAGTCACTAACTTTCTAAGCAACACAGACAGTAAGCTATTTTTTCTTCTATTTAAAAAGTCAAAAGTCTCTATTTCTATGCAGGACATATTTTCCTTAAAAAGCATAAAAAATTCAGATAAATTGAAAGAAAGATAAATTTTAATATTTTGAAATACAGTTTTATAATTACTTTTATAAATAGATATACAAATATATTTCCAAAATAAGATCGTAAGTACATGCTGTATTAAAATTGCATTTTTGCTTGGCAGTAAATTGAACATTTAAATGGTCAGTGATGTTCCATTGTGTAGATGGCGGTGCCTTAATATTGTGCACTTTTTACTATGCAATTTCCTCAAGGAGAAGGATAAGTTCTTTTCTAGGCTTTGCTTTGATGTAATTCAAAAAATAGAGAAATGATGATGATTAAAAGTTCTTTCCTTCTTTTGGTAGTCTGCTTTCTAAAATCTTTATTTAATTCAATATTTTCTTTTTTTCTATACCTTTTCAGATAGAATTTTTTTGATATTTATTATTATTAAAATTGATTAAGAAGGGGAAAGCACTCTGAACTAAGATAAATGTCTACTTCTCAGAGCAAAAACACCTCAAACGTTATTACTCAGAATCAATATGATAAAAGATCCCTTGCTAGAGGCAATAGGGTTGGTTACAAATTTTGTTTTCTATGAAAAGTAAAAACTGGAAGTGAAATCTTATTTATTAGGCAATTTAGCTTTTGCAAATTAAAATAGAAATTTTTAAATACTACAAAATATTCCTTTCAAGAGACAAGTGGACAATTTCAGAAACTGTAGAATTTTTTTGTTTTCTAAAAGATTGGCATCTGAGCTAATATCTGTTGCCAATCTTCCTTTTTTTTTTTTTTTTTCCCCTTCTCCCTGAAGCCCCCTAGTACATAGTTGTATATTCTAGTTGTAGGTCCTTCTGGCTCTGCTATGTGGGACGCCGCCTCAGCTTGGCCTGATGAGCAGTGCCAGGGCCACACCCAGGATCTGAACTGGTGAAACTCTGGGCTGCCAAAGAGGAACCACGAACTTAACCATTCGGCCATGGGGCTGGCACAAAAAGCTGTAGAATTTTTTAGTCCGAAATCCCTTGAAAGGCTAAAAGTCCTTCAAGAAATTGATCCCTGTGATCTTTAAAGATCCGTTTCTTATCAGCTTCTACCTAAGTGACATGCCAAATGAATGAAACTGTTTCTTCCAGTTTGGAACATATATTCAGTCAATTTCATGGACAAACGTTCTATCAGCAACTCTCAAATAATCTCCCTTCTCTTGGCTCCTTCCCTATGTATCCTATGACTTTAGGCTTATTCACAGCATTCCAGGGAGAAGCTCCAGTCTTTGGCCTGTCCTATGGATAGTTGATGCCCTTGTCCCACTGGGTCATAATTATCCTGTTCTATGTTCGTTGAAGCATGGCTAGCCCACTTGGAATTCTGGTGTCTTATATTTGTGCCTGATATGAAGGTCATGGTTCCTCCCATGATGTCTCATTCAAGGAATCTTCTCAAGTCCCAGGCATCTTCAGATACTCCATTTCTCAACACATCCACATCTCATAACCAAATCACACTAAACTCCTGGACTCCACTGTACCCCCTGCCCGTCACACACACACATAAGGGTGATCTCAACTCTAGCTTGCTAGACAACTCTCTCCTCTCTGATGCTCCATAGCTTTCATTTGATGCTGAGAGTAGGACTTCTCTGAGAGGCTTGAGACATACCAGGATAACCTTAGAAAATGGGTTTCTAAAACTAGTACGCCCATATTTCTCTATACCCATCATCTTGCCTCTCTATACCTCAGGCAAAGATTGCAGCTCCACTTGAGGTTAGGGTTCCAGTTGATTAGGGCTCTTTCCTTGAACTTTTCCCCTCAAGTCCCTCTGCAGGGTTCTCCTAGCACCAGGAGTAATTACCCCTTTCATATACGGAAGGAACTTTCCTTATTTCATGTCCCTCTTCCTTTAAATACCATGGCTTAGAGCAAAACTCTATGCCCGTAACATTAAACTTTTCTCTTGATTTATAAAGGAAGGAGATCTAGAGAAATTAGGCCATCCTTTTCTCTTTGAAGAATTTTAGACTTTAAAGACTAAAATCTTACAGAAGATTTTATATTTTAGTTCTTAGCTCAAAGCTGAGCACTAATGTTTTGTTTTAGGTGGCGTCTCGTCTCCTGCCTCAGCAGTAAATATCATTAATTCAGTGAGGCCCAAGATGTTCAGCAGTGAGTGCCAGCACAGTATGCCCAGGCAAGCAGACACCCCAGCAACCTCCAGAGAGAAGGAGGGATCCCTTCCAACACCACCAGGAGGCTGCTTGCCATTCATGCCAAATGCTGTCATGGGGAAAGAACTGTTACGGGGGTAAATGGGACTAATAAAGAATTTTAAACTTGTGGGTTGCCTTAATAATACCTCTAAGACTCCTTAGGCCAGAGACTGCATAAGACTGATTGACAAGAGCAAGTTTCATCCCTCTCAAATGTTTTTCCCTCTTTCTCAACATGATAACTGAGTGCAAGGTGAAAAAAGAGACATTTCTACTTTTGCCTAAAATAGTCTGTGTGTAATAAAGTGGATGTAGGAAGGTACTTAATAGATTTTTAAGGCTTAACACATTTTTCAGGCACATGATATGTACTTAAAGCTTATTATGCTTGTTTTTACAATTTTGGTATGATCCCCATTAAATACATGTCTTTAAACCTTAATTACAATCTCGTAAGCCTTTTTGAATCATGATTTTTCAGGAGGTTACAATGCTATATGTGCATCCTGATTATTTTTTGTAATATATTTTCATTTTTGATATCATGGGTATATTTCACTGTCCAAAAATATTTAATGATATAGTTATTTGTAATGGCTGTAATAAATATACTCTAATTTAGCATTACAGTTGTGGAGATAGCTGACTGTCCCCTAGCATATGTAACGGAAACCTCCAAGGTTTAGCTGAATTACGTAAGTACTCTGCTACAGACTACATACACACATACGCAAATATACACAGATTGATACAGATTACACAAACGCACACAAATATACACACATATTCATACAGACACGCACACACACAGACACATGCAAAGATACACATATACACAGTCATAGAAAACAGGACTGAAGGACCTAAACCAAGAATTTTTCAGTGGTTATCTCTTGGTAGTGAAAATATTGAAACTCTTTTATTTGTTCTTTTCTTTTGCTTACTTATATTTGATATTTCTTTGAAACTGAGGTGTAGCAAAAAATGTATTATATCTTAGGTACATTACTAATGTACATTTTAAAGTAGCTAATGGCATAATATCACCTTTTCTCTTTTAATTTGCATCAGTGTAATGGAAATAATTGATAGGATCAGCTAGGGAAAATAGACAATTACCTAATGGGATAAATTGTCCTTGTGACATTATATTTGTGTAAGACTGGGATAAGAGGGTGTAAGGACTAGTAAAGAAAACACTGTAATCTTTTAATGAAAACTGATCACTCAAGGAAAGTCCATTTGTTTTAAGATGCCACTAACTTTTCCGGTAATTTATGTAGTGCCTTTGACAACTGCTCAATTTGTTTTTAAAAGATAATCAATATATCTATAAAAAGTGAGCTCTCGCTCTCTTATAAGTGGATTCCAAAAATGTTCCCCAATTGGGAGAGACAAAAGACTAGATCTGGGAGGGGAGAGTACCCTGTCCTGTACATCCCAAATATACACACCTGTGTAACTGTGTATACAGTTTAACGCCACCCAATCCAAACAGTATTCCTCTATACTGCTAATTTCCTTCACTGGTTGAAATGAGATTTGGTGTCAGTGTGATCAGAATTTAATAATGAATGAATATTGTTATTTTATTCTTGGAAAGATTATGCATTCACTTTAACAGAGAAACATTTATTCTCTTTGATTATGACGGTGCTCATCAATTTTTCATTTCTCTCATAAGTGCTCGTGATAAGGATAATGAAGTTGAGATGGGCAATTCATCAGTTTCTGATAAAGATTTGTTGAGGACTTCTATTATTCTAGAATCTCACCCTCATTTATCCAGCACAACACTAATATTAATCCCTTCCTTTGCCTTAAATTTTTATTACTCTTTTAGAGATTGATAAATGAGATAATGTACATAAAAGTGCTTCGTAAACTCCAAAGTGCTACAAAAATGTAAGGTATTGTTATTTAAAATTATGACGTATGCTTGGCATTTAGAATGGTGCTTTTTGTTTAATAATGATGTCTAGTTCTTCTCAGTTGCTTGGAGGATGAACTGAAATGACCCATTGATTGGTAAATTAATGCTACAGTCTTCCTTTTGTATAGGTTTCTGAGATGATCATTATTCCTGTCTCGAGGATTGCATGTGATTCAGAAAGGATAGAAGCATGGCTTTTTAACATTTCATGACTCTACTCTGCTAGATAAAATGGCACTACTTTTAGATGCACTTCTGTACCCCATTGTATTCTATTCCTCTTTTAATCCTCTTGACACTGATGGGCATTGAAATGCTCTACACAATTTTATCACTAAAGGAAACTACCTTGTAGGAACCGGATCCCTAAGACTATCTTGCTGTTCACTTTTTTTACAAAAACAAAACAAAATATATTTTAGTATTAGAAGTAAATAGAATCTTCTGGACTTGATTTTTTCCATGCTCTAAAATATCCGTCTCTTTGATGCCCTTAGATATTATACATTAATTTGCATTCTGAAAATCTTCAGGAGTATTCCATGGAATCGCCTTTAAAACAAGTCATCTCTACTCTCATTTTTAAAGTTTGGATTACCCATTCTAATTTCTCTGCAAGTGTCATTTTCAGCCAGGCTTTTATAATCCACATGTGCGTTCTGAGCCCTTGACAAATGTGCCGGTAATGTGAAACAATTTTTGAGGGGATACTTAAACTAAGTGTTTATTCTGTTAAGATAATGTTTTTTAGACAGAACACCTTATGGAATGGATCCTGCGTGAAGAACAGCAGAATTTATCCTGTTTGTTGCAAGCAAGAAGCAAGAGGCTTAGTTTTAATCTAAAGCAAAGCTGGTAGCAAAGTAAGACCTTGGCGTTTACTACAAATTGTTGAAATGTTCCTTATAAGTATAACAGAGCAAGTTCAAGACAGAAATTCTTCTATGTAGTTCTGCAAGAATAAATAGATAACTATAGACCTTTCTAAGACACTCTATATCAGAGTATGATTGTGCTATAGTTTTTGCCTGTTATGTGTTGTTTTGAGACTTTGCATTACTTCAGCTCTGCTATTATTCCAGCATTTGAAAGTATGCCACAAATTCTAGAAGTTTCAGAACTACTACTCTACAGAATTAGCAAACTTTAATACCATCCAAGAAGACAGTTGCTAAAGGAAGATCTTGCCATGTAATTGTCCTGTTTAATAACCTGAGTAAGGCATTCCAATGAAATGTCACTTGTAACTGGTTTTACTCAGTGTCTTATGACTTACATTTCCTACAAGTAATTTATTTCAAAAGTTGAAAGTTAAAGCCAATACTTTCTACCACCTCTTGAAAGAGTTTATTTTCCTTATGTGCTTAAACACTTGTCAAAGAACATTTGATTCATTCTGAGCCACTATAAAACTGGGCAAATTTTATATTTTCTTGGCACATGTATTTCAGAGAGACGGAAGAATTTTATTTTTGAGAAAAAGAAAGCAAGTTTATCTTCTGAATGAGAGAGGTATAGGGGCATGAGTAGTGTGAGATGTGAGGAGAGGAAAGATGATGTTGGACCATTGCTGAGAGATCCCACTGGAACTAAAGAAAATTGTCAGGAACCTGGCTGAGGACTGCAGAACCATCTTGTGTGTTCTGATGAAATTGCAAACCACAGATCTTGTTGCACTAATATGTAGCAATTATTTAAGGTATATCGTGTAAGTTGCTGAAGAAGGCTACCTCAAAAATCTCAGTGGCCTAACACAATAAACATAGTTCCTGCTCGTATTGATTCCAATGTGCTTTCTTTGGTCGTGAAGTGGTCTTTCTCACATTCCTTCAGCCACTCAGGCTCTTTCTACCTTGTAGCTCTTTCATCCTCGGGGCCTCAGACTTCTTTGCTGGATTCTCTGCAGCCAGCTGACAGGTAGAGAAAGAGAATGAGCCTGGAGAATCACAGAATACAATCTTAGTGGTTCTATCTAGAAGCGTCACATTCCATTGGACAATCTCAGTGATATGGCCCCATACAGATACAAGACGGGTACTGGAAAATGTAGAACTTGTCCAGGAAGCTGGTTCACAGCAAAAAATCGACACTATGAAAAGGCAACATCTCTCTCTCTCTCTCTTTTTTTTTTTTTTTTTGATGAGGAAGATTTTCCCTGAGCTAGCATCTGTGCCAATCTTCCTCTATTTTTTGTATGTGGGACACCACAACAGCATGGCTTGATAAGCAGTGTGTAGGTCCATGCCTGAGATCTGAACCAGTGAACCCATGGCCACTGAAGCAGAGTGCACGAACTTAACCACTGCACCACTGGGCTGGCCCCCAGCGTATCTTTTTTTGCAGATAGCTAGCCACCTCTGCCTTAGCAAAGTTCTATGATTTTTCTCTTGCAGCACTAAACAACCCAGGTGTAGGAGTGGAAAATGTGGCTAGTTGATTTCATTTCTGTTTAAGATTTTTCCAAGGGACTAAAGTGGAAGAACAATGGTAACAAGAAAGAGGTTCAACAAAAGGATAACTGAGTCTCAAGGTATTGAGGAAAGAAATGAACCCTGGAAAGTCAATATACTTGCAGAAAAGGACAATCACATTAAGGTTGGAAAAGTGTAGTCAGGGAGGGATAAAGCTGGAACAGATAAACTGATTTATTCATTAAATGTGTTCTTAGAGTTTAGATTGAGAGTCAGAACAATAAGAGCTGAGTGTGAGGCTATAGGAGTTGGTAGTAAAAGGAGAGTGGAAAGATATGACAGCTGAGGAAGAAAAGAAACTGTGGGTCTAGGATGTTGGATAATGCATATGAATTTCATTCCCAGCATAGTGACATGTGATAGATTATTGAAAGTGTTCTCTGTTCCTCCTACCCCCAGTCTTGCGCTTTGCTCTTCCCATTGTGGGTGAGGCATTCTGTCCATAACTTGATTCTGGGCTCAGCTATGTGATCTGCTTTGGCCAATGAAATGTTAGAAAATGTGACATGAACAGAAGCTGAAATAGAATTTATGTTTTCTGCTTTCTCTTTCTTGCTTCTCTGCGTTTGCCCTGAGAACATGCTTCGGCCAGCCTGCTGGTCGATGAGACATTCTGAGCAGAGCTTAGCTGCCCCAGTTGAACCAGCTAAGGTCATTGGAGACCAGCCAACAGCATGAGGAACTCAATCAGGATCAATAGAGAAGTCTAGCCTATCCCCTCTGGTTCTAGATGAGTGGAGAATAAATACTTATTCTTATATGCTATTGAAGTTTTGCAGTTGCTGTGTAGCATCCTTGTGGCAATAAACAACTTATACAAGACAACTGTTAATAAAGAGCTCCATAGCGAAAGTGGGGTAGTGATATGGAAACTAAGTAGATGGCAACACTTCGTGCAAATGCTTGCTGCAAACAATATCCATTTGCTTATTGGCCAGATTAATTGGAACACATGCACTTCTGCTTCCAGCAGCTCAGTTCTAGGCTTACCTTGCTTTTTTGTATCTATACATGTTAATGCCAGTGACTTTTGTTATTATAATTATGTATTTTAATTATCATGTAAATAGAAGACATGAGTACAAAAAGAGGCAGACCCTATATTAAGAAAATGTTTCCTTGAAAACACATTTTACTGTTTTTTGAAAAGTATAGAAAATGCGAATTCTTAATTTTTTTGCCATCACACATAAGGAAATTTAATAAAAATCTAGGAGGATTCATTTCTGAAATTAATGCCCAAGTTCATGCTTTACCTTAACAAAACCAAAGCATAAAGTTGAAAAAATTGCATTATGTATGTGGTTAACCCAAGAAAATTAAATAATGAGGACCTCAAGTCAGGGACCCGAACACAAATAATTGACGTGATGTTGAAATGGTTGCAGAATAATCACTGCAGAATTATTTTTATGTTTATATGTTTTAAATTAAACCAAAACTATTTAAAGGACACATGATTCAATTTTTGCGCCCACTTTAGAAGAACTCTTTCCAGCCGCTAGTCAGCTATTGGTTACAAATTAATTGGATAAGGGGCCTTTCACCTCTCCGTATACACAGAAGCACCTAACCAGTAGGCACCCGTCCTGAATGCTTGGGACACCATAGGTACGCTGTGTTTTTCTCCAGAAAGAATGAAGCTTTGTAACTTACGGCGTTTTAGTCTATGACTTCGTTTTCAACTCAAAGAATTATGGGGACTATTTCTCAGAAATAAACAAAAGTATGCCAAATTATTATAAAGCAGATTTTCCAGTTTTGACCATATCTTAAATGTTTTTCAATAGATTTGTTTGTTTACTTAACGGCTTTATTGGGGTAGAATTCACACTCCAAAAAGTGCACCCGTTGTAAGTGTACACTTGAACGATTTCTAACAAGTTTAGAAAGCGATGCAACCATTATCACATCTAGTTTTAGAACTTTTCTATCACCCTTAAAAGTTCCTCCACGTCCTTTCACAGTGAATCTCTGCCTTCCCACCCCTAACCCCAGGCCACTCCTGATCTGCTTTCTGTCACTATAAATTTAGGTTTTCTGGTCATATCATGTAAATAGAATCATGCACCATGTGCTTTTTTGCCTCTGGCTGCTTTAACTTAGCATAATGTTTTTGAGTTCCATCCATGTTTTAGCATGCAATATAAATCATGATATATTGAGTTTTCATTTTCATTCTGTTCCAAATACTTTCTAATTTCCCTTGTTTAATCTTTGGTGAATTGAATATTTGGAAACGTATTGTCTAATTTCTCAATATTTAGGAATTTCCCAAATTTCTTTCTGTTCTCCATTTCTACCTTTACTTCATTATGGTTGGAGAAGACACTTTGAATAATTTCAATACAGTTTAACTTTCTTGAGAGTTGTTTTATAACCTAGCATTGGGTGTAGCTTAGAGAATATTCTATCTGTGTTAAAAAGCAAAGTGTATTCTGCTATTCCTGGGTGAAATGTTCTATATAAAAGTCACTAAGTTCACGGTGTTTGACAGGGTTGTTTCAGTGTACTATTTTCTATCTAGTTCTACCAAATGTTGAGAGTAAGATCTTGAACTCTGATTCCAATGGTTGAATTGTCTATTTCACCTTTTATTTCTGTCAGTTTTTGCCTCGTGTATTTTGGATCCTCTTCTTTTAGGTGTGTATACTGCCATTATTATTTCATCTTCTTGATGTATTGACCCTTTTATCATTATTCAATCTCTCTTTATCTCTTGTAATATTTTTTGCCTTAGAGTCTATTTTTTTCTGGTATTAATACAGATACTTCAACTCTCTTAATAGCTGCTATTTGCGTGGTGTATATTTTTCTATCCCTTTATGTTCAAACTTTCTGTGTCTCTGATTCTAAAGTGTTTCTCTTACAGACAGTTGGATCTTGATTTTTCATCCAGTCTTACAATCTGTGCTTTTTGATTAGAGTGCTTTGTTCATTCACATTTAATGTGATTATAGACATGGAGACATATCAATGAACATATTGATATGTCTGCCAATTTTCCATTTATTTTCCATATGTCTAATTTTTGTTCCTCTTTTACTTCCTTCTTTCATGTTAGAAACGTATTTTTTGTTCAAAATCTTAGTTCCTTTGTTGATTTTTTTGAGTTATTCCCATAGTGGTTGCTGTAGGGATTACAATATATGTCTTAACTTTTCGTAATCTACTTTAGGTTAATAATGACTGAGTTGCAATAAAATATAGTAACTTTGCTCCAATATAGCTTCTTTTTCTTCCCATTCCTTATAGCTCTGACTGTCATGTATATTATATGTATATATGTTATAAAGCCATAACTATAGTGCCATATATACTGCTTACAACTTCAAAAGAAATTAATTTAAAAAGCAAAGAAGATAACTATATTTTTCTTTCATATTTACCCGTATATTTTCCATGTCTCATGCTCTTTATTTATTCTTCATTCTACCACTCAGTGTGATTAGTTTTCAGTTTGTAGGACTTTCCTCAGTACTTCTTCTAAAGTACTTCTGCTAGTAATCAATTCTTGCAGCCATGGTTTATCTAGGAATGCCTTTATTTTGTCTTCATTTCTGACGAACAGTTTTTTTGGACATAGAATTTGGGGTTGACAAGTCTGTTTTAGTTTTCAGGTCTTTAATTTTTCCATTCTACTACCTTTAGGCCTCCATTGTTTTTTGCAAAAAGTCTTTTCATAAAAAGTCAACTTTTAATTATATTGCTCTCTTGTGCACAAGTCAGTTTTCTCTTGAAGCTTTTAAGATTTTCTTTTTACCTTTGTCTTTCAACAGTCGAATCATGACATACAAACCTGGAATCTTCTATATACGGAGCATCACATCCTGCTTTTCATACTTGCTAGTTACAACATTCAGTGTGAAGCCCATGCCTCATCTGACTTTTTACCCTTTCTTCACTTGCTCTCGAATGGTAGGACGATTATTTCATATATTTTTCCTGACCAATAGGAACTAAGTGATAATTTGAGTGAGAGCCTTCTGATGCTTCAAAGAATATAAAATAGATTACCTACCCTCCACAGTAGAGTCACAGGTCTGTAATTTGTATAGATATTTAAGTAAAAGCACTATTAATTAAAAAGTAAGTTCTTGGTTCTTTTGTATTTTTGATTCCCTCCGGGGAAAGATACTGGGCCGTTACTGTCTGCCCAGCAACAACGAGAAAAGGGAGGTATGTTGCAGTGCCTTGTAGTTGACTACTGAAGAACCTTCTTATGACTGGAACACATCTTTCAAATTCCTGTAATGTTCCTGCTACAAAAATATGCCTGTGATTAAAAGTAGTGGATCTGCTCTTGGCCAAATGGCAGATGATTGAGACTATTATTTCACAACCTATAAGATAGGCAACAAGGGAAGTAACTCAAACACGAAGTTCTGGACCAAATCTCTTGGTGGCCCTGTCAGAGTTAGAACAGTTGCGCTTTTAAAAAGGCTGTTAACAGAGGGAAGAGATTGACTGAGTATCATGAAATAACTGAGTTGCAGGAACCTCTTAAAGGAAGAGGTGGTTGTACCGGGATTGAGGAGACACTGCCTTTTGGCCTTACTGGGATCAAGGGTTGGGCTGGTGAGAACCGGAACCCCTCAGTAAAAGGACTAACTGTAAGGGAACTGGGTGTTTTCCAAATTCCTTTCAGACAGGGGAGGAGGAAGTTTATGTGAAGAAACAGAAGGATAGCAGTGCTTGCTGACAGATGGAGGCTCCAGAGGACATTGTTGGACATGATCGAGCAAAGGAAGTTGGCAGAAATTTCAGAGGAGGGGTGAGAGTTCTCCCAACAAAAATATAACCTGAGGGCCTGACATTTGGGAATGAGGGTAAAAGAAAAAATTTTCTTCCATCCCCAAACAGGCACACATAATCACAAGAAAAAAGACACAGTGTTTTCTTAAATACTAGGTGTACCTTCAAGGGAATCAGCAGAGAACTACAAATTAGCAATTAACCTTATCATCATTATCAATTTCATCATATTCTTATAATACTAACTGAAGCATTGTTTGAGAGTATTAAAATACCCAGTGTGACTAACAAAGTTTACTTTCCTGTTTTAATGTATGTTGTTAATGTGGAAACCAAAATATATACCTGGAAAGGCTGCCTTCTCAGGTGATGCCCCTCTGCCACCTGTCTAACAATTCGCTGTAGCTCTGGGGCATTTTTTGGAGTCAGCTATTTGTAGTAAAAGGGAACTAATGAATAGTGCAAATGCCACTAAAAAAAATTAGAGTGCCTTTATCAGAAGGCACAGATGTTAACTTATCAGATGCAAAGGAAGGAAATGCTTGCTAATTGGATCCTATTCTCCCTCTGTCAGTTTCATTTAAGGAGACATTTAAACAGTACACAGCTGGAATTTGGAAGTTCTCCTTAAACAAGACGACATAAAACCAAGCTGGTTTAGAGTACTTCTGTGTCTACTTCCTGTTTCTTTTTTTCTAGCTTGGTTCATCTGTTGACACGAAGATATTAGTAGCATTGGAGTAAATTATTAAGGAAGTAGAAAAAATTTCCAAGAGATATGAAGGTTTAGGGAATTGACACCAAGAACATAAGTTGTTGAATTTCTTTCCTTTTTTTTTGGTTTTTGAGGAAGATTAGCCCTGAGCTAACTACCGCCAGTCCTCCTCTTTTTTGCTGAGGAAGCCTGGCCCTGACCTAACATCCGTGCCCATCTTCCTCTACTTTATACGTGCGACGCCTACCATGGCATGGCATGCCAAGCGGTGCCGTGTCCGTACCCGAGATTCAAACCAGCGAACCCTGACCCGCGGAGAAACAGAACGTGTGCGCTTAACTGCTGCACCACTTGGCCAGCTCCTAAATTGTTGAATTTCCATCACAAACTGACGCAAGTAGGCAAGGCATATTTCCAACCTAATCTCAATTTGCAACTGATTTTAAAAGAACCATAAGACTTTAGACTTGAAAGTGATCTTAGATATTATTTAGTCAAACTATTCATTTTACAAACTAGAAAGTCAACGCTCAGAGAGGTGAAATGGCCAGATTAAAATCATAAAGTGATATTCATGAAAGGCCTTCATTAGGATCAAGCTTTCTTTAATCTCAGTTTATGCTGCTTTTAACATATCATTTTACCTCCATCTCAAATCAGAAGAGATTAAGATCTTATTGATTCTGACACCAATCCAGTGTGTGGAGGTTTTCCCCCACACCACCAAGCAACTCTCTGACACCAGCCGGGTGTTCCACAAATCAGATCTGACACTATCTACCTGGTGTTAGCATCAGATCCCACAGGTTTAGGATTCAATCCCACAAGACTGCTCTCCGCTTCAGATGCCAAATGCAAGTCCGTGTTGTAACCTGTCCTTCTGACCAACTCACTACAAACCAGAGGTTCCCACAGCCCCTTCCTTAGGTTGGATTAATTTTGCTGGAGTGGCTCACAGAATTCAGGAAACCAGTTTACTCCCTAGATTACAGGTTTATTATAAAAGCATATAACTCAGGAACAGCCAGACAGAAGAGTGATAGGGCAAGGTATGGGGAAAGGGCCCAGAGCTTCATGCCCTCTCCAGGTGCACCTCTCTCCCCAAATCACCACAAGTCCACCACCCTGGAAGCTCTCTGAACACTGGAGTTTTGGGGTTTTTACAGAGGCTTCATTACATAGGCAGGATTGAGTGAATCATTGGTCATTGGCGAGCCATTCAACCTTCAGCCCCTCCCCCTCCCTGAAGGTCAGGGCGAGTCTGACTGACTGTTCCAACCCTCTAATCACGTGATTGGTTTCCCTAACAAGCAGCCCCCTTCCTTAGGTGACCTAGGGCTTTCCAGAAGTCCCATCTTTAACACACCCAAAGACACTTTTATAGAGCTCATCAGTTAGGAAATTCCAAAGGTTTTAGGAGCTCTGTGCCAGAACCAGGACAAAGACCAAAGGTGTATTTCTCATTACCACAGAAATCAATATTACGATATATCAACATCGCACATGTATTCGTCTTTTGTGCTTCATTCTTCTCTATTACCTTCATGTCTTCGCAAGTTCTCAGGGAAACAGAATTTGTGATTTCTCTGTGATTTACATTTTTGATAATGCCGAAAATAGTAATAAAACTCCACAAATCTTAAAATTGGCTTTTAAATGAAAACATTATAAAATTTTACATCTGGTTCATGTGCATTGTGTGTACTTCTTAGCTCTACACTGATGTGGAAGGTGGAAAAAACTCAAATAAATGAGACAAGTTTTTCCTGGTGAAAATAAAGAAATTGTTAGAATTCTCTTTCCACTGAGTCACAGGCAGATTACCTTATGTGACTTCACTGCTAGAGTTCCCTAAATGAAATAGCTTATGGTTACCCCGGTGGTCTGTTATCTTGATTGCATAGTCAACATGCATATATCATATTGGTCAATTCAATGACTCAGCTAAATACAACAGGCAGTTTTCAAAAGTGTCCTGTGGCCCTTCTACCATTTATTTCACATTTTCCTTGGCAGACTCTGATTTACCTGACCTGGCCACACATATGGAATATAAATTTCATGAGCAGGATTTAATTTCAATGCCTAGAAGATTATCTGACATATAAATTGCTGCTTCCTTCCTTGGATTCGTGCTCTCCGGTTTTCATGTTTATTTTCTGGTTTAAAAACATTCTGTTCACCATGTGTAGTCTTTACGTGTTCATATTTTGGACAATACTAATCTTTATTCTTGTTCAATTGTTTTTAAATTTTTAAAAAATTTATTTTTGTGAAAAACCAAGACTTCCTTGAAAAAGAGTATGTTAAGAAGAATTTTGAAATAAAAAGCTGACACTTCTATTTTAAAAAATATTTACTTCACCAGTAAAAAACATGGAGAACTCTAGTCCCATGGCCTCTAAGAGCTAGTGATTCAACAAATATTAACAGCTAGAACTCTGACAGAATCCTCAGAATTAGCAGTCATTTTTTATAACCTCAGCGATGAGCCACAGACCAGTAACAGAAATAACTACTTCCCCACGTCTCTAGAAACCTAAACGTGTACCTGGCCCAGTAGTTGGGCAAATAAATCTGGGGAAGTAAAAAAAAGCGGGCTCTTGGGGTCTGTTGTGGCTCCAAGAACAGTGGCCACAAGGGCTGATGGCTTCTGCATCAAATGAGGAGAAACTGGCTTTCCTGACCAGTTTGGAGACTAGAAGCTTAAAGCAGGCCTGTGTAGCAATCCAAATGCTCCTGCGATTAGACAAAAGCTGGAAAATGTACATTAACTAATGTCCTTCCTGAACTGCATTGTTTATGGCTTTTAACCACTTCTCTGTGAGGATGTCAAATACGAAAATTCACTGCTTCCCTGGGTGGACTGTCCAACCCACAGAATGCACCTCAGCTTTCTTCCCCCGGCTTTATTGAGATAATATTGACATGTATGAAAGTTTAAGGCGTACAATGTGATGAATATATTTGCAAAATGATTACCATGATAAGGTTAGTTAACATTTCCATCCCTTCACATAATTGCCATTTGTGTGAGTGTGTGAGAGTGTGTGTGTGTCTGTGTGTGTGTAGTGATAACATTTAAGATTTACTCTCTTAACAACTTTCGAGTATATAGTAGAGTCGTGTTAATTACGGTCACCATGCTGTGCATTAGATCCCCAGATCTTATTTATCTTATAGCCGGGAGTTACTACTCTTTGACCAACATCTCCCCATTTCCCTCACCTCCCAGCTTCTGGCAGCCATCATCTACTCTCTGCTCCTATGAGTTCAGCTCTTTTACATTCCATATATAAGTGAGATCATATACTATTTGTCTTTCTCTGTCTGACTTATTTCACTTAGCACAATGCCCTCCAGGCCCATCCATGATGTTGCACCAGGCAGGAATTCCTTCTTTTTTCTGACTGAATTACATCTCATTATAGACATATATACAACATCTTCTTATCCACTCTTCCATGAGGGGTGCTTGGGTTGTTTCCACAGCTTGGCTATTATGAATATTGTTGCAACGAACATGGGATGCAGATAGCTCTTTGAGATAGTGTTTTCAATTCTCTCAGATATATACCCAGCAGTGAGACTGCTGTATCATATGGCAGTTATATTTTTAATTTCTTAAGGACCCTCCAGACGGCTTTCCATAGTGGCAGCACCAATTTACATTCCCACCAACAGTGCACTAGGGTTCCCTTTTCTCCACATCCTCACCAACATTTCTTTCTTTTTGTTTTGATGACAGCCATTCTAGCAGGTGTGAGGTGATATCTCACTGTGTTTTTGATTTGCAGTTTTCTGATGATTGGTGATGTTGAGCATCTTTTCATGCACCTGTTGGTCATTTAGATGCCTTCTTTGGAAAAATAGCTATTTAGATCTCAGCTCATTTTTCAATCATATTTTTTTTTTATTGAGTTGTATGAGTTTCTTATATATGTTGAATATTAATCCCTTATCAAATAGATGGTTTGAAAATATGTTCTCCCATTCTGTAGATTGCCTTTCTATTTTGCTGATTTTTTTTTTTTCTTGGCTACGCAGAAGCTTTTAAGTTTAATATAGTCCCACACGTTTCTTTTTGCTTCTGTTGCTTGCACTTTTGGTATCATATTAAAAAAATCTATTCCAAGACGAACGTCAAGGAGATTTTTTTCTGTTTCCTCTAATAGTTTTACTGTTTCGGAGCTTCAGAGCTTAATCCATTTTGAGTTAATTTTTGTGAGTGGTGTAAGATACAGATCCAATTTCATTTTTTTGCATGTGGTTATCCAGTTTTCCCAGCACCACTTATTGAAGAGACCATTGTTTCCCCATTGCAGCTTTTTGACTTTCTTTCAAATATTAAGTGATCATTTATGCATGGGCTTATTTCTGGGCTCTCAGTGTCGTTCCATTGATCTATTTGTCTATTTTTTTGCCAATACCATATTGTTTTGATTACTATAGGTTTGTAATAAAGCTTGGAATCAGAAATTGTGATGCCTCCAGCTTTGTTCTTCTTTCTCAGAATTGCTGGCTAGTCAGGGTCTTTTGTGGTTAAATATAAATTTTAGAATATTTTTCTATTTTTTGAGAAATGGTATTGGAATTTTGGTAGAGATTGAATTGAATCTATAGATGGTTTTGGACAATGAGGACATTTTGGTGATATTAATAATTCTGATCCATGAACAGAGGATATCCTTCCATTTATTTTTGTCTTCTTCAACTTCTTTCATCGTTTTCCTATATTTTTTGTGTACAGATCTTTCACCTCATTGGTTAAATTTATTCCTAGATATTTTATTTTTTCTTAATGCTATTGTAAATGGGATTGTTTATTTCTTTTTCAGTTAGTTCATTGTTGGTACATAGAAACACAACTGATTTTTGATACTCATTTTGTATCTTGCAACTTTACTGCATTCATTTATTAGTTTTAACAGTTTTTGGTGGGGTCTTTAGGGTTTTCTATATATAAGATCATATTATCTGCAAACAAAGACGGTTTTACTTCCTCCTTTCTATTTTCCATAACTTTTATTTCTTTTTCTTGCCTGTTGCTCTGGATAGGACTTCTAGCACCATGTTGACTAGCAGAAGTGAGATTGGGCACCTTTGTTTCCTTCCTGATCTTAGTGGGAAAGATATCACCTTTCACTGTTGAGTATAATGTTTGCTGTGGGTTTGTCATATGTGGCCCATGTATATATGTTGCATCTATCTCTAGTTTGTTGATAGTTTTTATCAAGAAAGAATGTTGAGGGACCAGCCTGGTGGTTTAGTGGTTAAGTTCATGAACACTCCTTTGGCAGCCCAGGGTTCTCAGGTTTGGATCCCCTGCATGGCCCTAGCACCACTCATCAAGCCATGCTGTGGCAGCATGCTACATAAAATAGCGGAAGATTGGCACAGATGTTAGCTCAGTGAAAATGTGCCTCAAGCAAAAGGAGGAAGATTGGCAACAGATGTTATCTCAGGGCCAATCTTCCTCACAAAAACAAGAAAGAAAGAAAGGATGTTGAATTTTGTTATATGCTTTTTATGCATCTGTTGAGATGATTATGTAATCATTTATGTTTCATTTTGTTAATGTGGTTTACCATATTTATTGATTTGCGTGCATTGAGACATGATTTCATTTCTGAAATAAATTCTACTTGATCATGGTGTATGTTCCTTTTAGTCTACTGTTGAATTTGGTTTGCTAGTATTCTGTTGAGAATTTTTGTATCTATGTTCATCAGGGATATTGGCCTCTAGTTTTCTTTTCCTGCAGTGTCCTTATTTGGCTTTGAGATCACGGTAATATTGTCATCATAAAATGAGCTTGGGGGTGTCCCCTTCTCTTGGATTTTTTTCAAAGAGTTTGAGATGGATTAGTATTAATTCTGTCGTAAATGTTTGATAGAATTCACCAGTGAAAGCATCTGTCCTAAGCTTTTCTTTATTGGAAAGTTTTTGATCGCAGATTCAATCTTCTTACCAGTAATCAGTCTGTTCAGATTTTCTATTTCTTCATGATTCAGTCTTGGTAGATTTTATGTTTCTAAGAATTTACCTATATCTTCTAGATTATCCAATTTGTTGGCATATAGATGTTCATAGTGGTCTCATGATCCTTTCTATTTTCATTTCAGTTGTGATGTCTCCTTCTTCATTACTGATTTTATTTATTTGAGTCTTCTTAATTTTTTATCTTAGTTAGTCGAACTAAGAGTTTATCAATTTTGTTTATCTCTTCAAATAAGCAGTTCTTAGTTTCTTCATCTTTTTTATTTTTTTTTTCTAGTTTCTACTT
The DNA here is from genome assembly GCF_037783145.1 of Equus przewalskii. Taxonomy (NCBI): domain Eukaryota; kingdom Metazoa; phylum Chordata; class Mammalia; order Perissodactyla; family Equidae; genus Equus; species Equus przewalskii. The sequence goes on from NC_091849.1 coordinate 9,620,909, forward strand.
TATTTCTTCTCTGACCTGTGCTATTTCCTTTCTTTTGCTAACATTGGGCTTACTTTATTCTTTTTCTGGTTCCCTGAGTGTCAAGTTAGATTTTTACTTGTGATCTTTCTTCCTTCTTAATGTAAGCATTTATCCCTATGAAGTTCCCTCATAAAACTGCCTTTGTGGCATCCCATAAGTTTTAGTGTATTGTGTTTCCATTTTCTTTCTGTCAAGATTTTTTTATTTTCCCTTTAGATTTCTTCTTTGATCCATTGGCTGTTCAGGAGTGTGTTGTTTAATTTTCACACATTTGTAAGTTTTCCAGTTTTCTTACTGTTATATTCTTACATTTGCTAAGGCTTATTTTATGGAGAATGTTCTGTGTGCACTTGAGAAGAACGTATATTCTGCTGCTGCTGGGTAGAATGTTCTGTATGTGTCTAAGTCCATTTGGTCTAAGGTATACTTGAAGTCCAGAGTTTCCTTGTTGATTTTCTGTCTGGGTAATCTATCCATTGCTAAAACTGGAGTATTGAAGTCCCCTCCTATTATTGTACTGTTGTCTATTTCTCCCTTCAGATATGTTAGTATTTGCTTTATATATTTAGGTGCTCTGATATAGAGTGCATATATATTTACAAAAGTTATATGTGCTTGATAGATTGACACTTTTATCATTATATAATGGCCTTTTGGTCTCTTGTTAGTTTTTCACTCAAAGCCTGTTTTGTCCGATATAAGTACAGCTCCCCCACTCTCTTTTGGTTTCCATTTGCATGGAACATCTTTTCTATCCCTCGCTTTGAGCCTGTATGTGTCCTTAAAGCTGAAATGATTCTTTTATATATAGTTGGTTCTTGTTTCTCAGTCCAATCAGCCACTCTGACTTTTGATTGGAGAACTTAGTTCATTTACATTTAAAGTAACAATTGATAGACAAGGACTTATTAATGCCATCTTACTAATTGTTTTCTTGCTGTTTTGTAGTTCCCTGCTCCTTTCTTTGTGTTTTGCTGTCTTTCTTTATGGCTTGATGATTTTCCATAGTAGTGTGCTTTGATTCCTTCTCTTTATCTTTTGTGAATTTACTGTTAGTTTTTGCTTCTGGTTACTATGAGCTTTACATAAAATATATGATAGATGTAACAGTCTGTTTTATGCTGATAACAACTTAACTTTGATCACATACAAAAACTCTAACTTTTTGCTTCCTCCTCCCATAACTTATGTTTTTGATGTCATGATTTAGCTCTTTTTATATTGTGTATCCATTAAGAAATTATTGTAGCTATAGTTATTTTTAATACTTTTGTCCTTTAAACCTTTCTCCTATAGCTAAGTGATTAACACATCACCGTATTACAGTATTACAATATTCTGAATTTGACTCTATAACTACCTTTGCTGGCATGTTATAAATCTTATTGTTACTTAATTAGTGTCCTTTTATTATAGTTTGAAGAACCCCTTTCAGTATTTCTTGTAAAGTGGGTCTAGTGGTAATGAACTCTCTCAGCTTTCCTTTGTTGGCGAAAGTCTTTATCTCTCCTTTATCCCTGAAAGACAACTTTGCTGGGTAAAGTGTTTTTTGTCAACAGTTTTTCCTTTCATTGCTTTGAATATATTATCCCACTTTCCCCTGGCCTGAAGATTTCTGCTGAGAAATCCACTGATAGCCTTATGGGGTTTCCCTTTTATGTGGAAAGATTTTTTTTCTCTTGCTGCTTCTAAAATTCTCTCTTTGCCTTTGATTTTAGACAGTTTTATTGTTATGTGTCTTGGAACGATCATATTGGGTTGAAATTTTGGGATGACATGCTAGCTTCATGAACTTAGATATCGAACAGCAATTATTTATTTAAATAAGCTTTCTGATCCTTTCTCTTTATCTTCTCCTTTTGGGATTCCAAAAGTGGGGAAATTATTTGTTTTAATGGTATTCCATAATTCACATAGGCTTTCTTCATTCTTTTTCATTCTTCTTTTTGCTATTCTCACTGTATGATTTCAAAATATCTGTCTTCTAGTTCTCTAATTCTTTATTCTGCTTGAGTCTGATCTTGAAGATCACTGTTTAATTCTTTAGTTCACTTATTGTAGTATTCAATTCTAGATTTTTGCTTCATATTTTAATGGTTTCTATTTCTTTATTGAACGTCTCATTTTGTTCATGCATTATTTTCCTAATTTAATTTAGCTGTTTATCTCTGTTTTCTCGTAGTTCACTGAATTTCTTTAAGGGGATTATTCTGAATTCTTTGTCAGACAGTTCATAAATCTCTCTTACTTTAGGGTCAGTTATTGGGATTTTATTAGTTTTTTGATGGTGTCATGTTTCCTTGATTACTCATAATCCTATGGCCTTGCATTGGTGTCTGCACATTTGAGGATGTAGGCACACCTCTTCCAGTCTTTACACATTGGCTTTGGACAGCAAGACCCTTCACCAGTCAGCCTGTCTGGAGATTCTGAGTGGACAGTTTGCAGATGAGCTTGCTGTTGAAACCCTTGGGCAGTCCGGTGCTGGAGAAGGGCAAAAGCTTGGGACATTGGTACTCAGCCTGTCACTGGGCCCTAATAGACCCTGGGTTCAGTGATGCCCCTCTCTAGTTTGGATTTTTGGGCTTTGATTGACAGACTGAGTCCACAGGTGTCACCCAGGGTCACAGAGGCCAGCTAGTGTGGGATGTGTTGACAGCCTGGGTTTTCTGGGACCTGCTGGGAACCTCCAGTTGGTGCTGGAGAGAGTCAGAATCCTGGGGCTACTGAAGCTGGGGCTGTGGGAGCCAGTAGCTGATGGAGTAGATTGTGAGCCTGGGGTCATGAGGCCCTCTAGTAGCCGGAAACCACAGAAGCTGCCTGGAGCTGCAGGAGCCATTTGCAGCCACTGAGCTGCCTGGGGCTGCTGGAACTGGCTGGCACTCAGTTGGGTCAAGAACCTGATTTTACAGGGAACTTCTGTGAGCCTGGAGCTGTTAAAGTCATTTGGAGCCATGGGAGCTATCTAAGTCCCCTTGAGTCAGCAGGTGCCAGGGTGAAACAGGGGCCTGGTTTCACAAGAGCTCTCCAGGAGCCTGGTGTCATGGGAGATATCTGAGGCCACCAGAGCTGGCATGCACTAGAGTGAGATTGGTTTATAGGAGACTGCCAGGATCTTGATGCCAATGACACCACATAGGGAGCTGAGGTGATCCAGGAGCCTGGGTTTGCAGGAGCTCACTGGGAGCTTGGTGTCACAGGAGCCACCTGGGGCCCCTGGAGCTGTCAGGTACCTGTGTACAAAGGGGGTTCCCTTCCTAGGAGCCTGAAGAAGTTGCTTGGGGCTGTTGGAATAGGCAGGCACTGGGAGGAGCTGGTTTCTTCATCCATGAGAGCCCATTAGGGGCCTGATGTAATGGGATCCACCTGGGTCACTGGAACTGGTAGGCGCCAGGGTAGGGGTCTGAGGGCTGGGTCAATGAGAGCCTGCAGGGAGTTGCCCAGGTTGCAGAGTTGGTCTGGTGCTAGACAGGCCAGCCCTGTGGTCCACAGTGAAGTGGAACACTCACTTGACTCTCCTTCTCCCATGGAGAAGGTGTCTCTCTCCTGGCTGGGTTGCCCAGGCTTGGGGAAGAGGTAACGGGTATGGAGCTAACTTTCCTACCCTCCTCCATGCATGCTTCCTTATTTCTGTGCTTCACCCAGGTGCTATAATCCCTCAGGTGGAACCGTTGGCTCTTGGGAAGGAATTCTCATATGCAGTACTTGTTCAAACTGACATTTCTGGGGTGACAAGCAGTAGAACTTCCTATGCCACCATTTTGCTGACATCACACCTCATCTTTTTTTATGCTATTAGATTGATTTATTAATATTCCTGGAGTGTTACTTCTAAATAATAATGTTTCTAAATAATAATATTTTCTAAATAATTTTATCTAAATTGTGTTATCTAAATAATACCATTTCAAATTCTGAATATTTCATTTATCCTATGGATATTTTTGAATATGTGGTTCTCCTCTATCAGAAAATTTGTTGAGAATTCTGAATTGTATTTTGTATATCCACTGTAGCTTTCCTGGCAGGCAAACTGACAGAAGACCCAGGTTGGACTGCAGACTGGACAATATCTCTGTAGGTGAACACAAAATCATCCCTCCTCCAGTATTCGGGAGGATGGAATAAAACAGAATAGATCCCTCCAGACCTGTTTTTATTAAAACACACTTAAAACCAGTAAGCATACATTTCAAGTAAATACTGTGGCCTTACATGCAATAAAAAATAAATCCATAAAGCTGCATGCCAAGGAAAGTGTTCATATTGAACAATAATCATTAGAACCTCCAAGCTGTCCACTCTGGGCCATGTAAGCAAAGGGGAAGGAGACTGGAGGAGGTGGGTTTGGGAAAGCTTCGCATTTCTGAAACGAGTTCTCTTCGTAGGATAGCTTAGGAAGATCAGAGACGGGACCACTGAAGCGAATGATCTATCTTATAAATTAGACTTCAACTAGTGTAAAAGCTGCTGAAGTGAGGGACCAATTGTTTTGGTAGCCTGTCGGAAATAATTTCAAACCTGACGGGACATAGAGCAGCATGGTATGATCGCCCAGCCTTCAGCTCTCATGCTGGGAGAGAAGCAGAGCGGCACAGTTGAAAATCCTCATCATGGAAGCCCTGCCGCCAGATCCTAAAGCCCAGCATTGCCATGCGCTCCATTCGCCGCCTCCCTCCCTCTTCTCCACTTCCCTCTGCCCTCCCTTCACCACCCTCCCTCAGTGGGTATAGGATTCAGTCTTTTATGGAATCAGAATGAGTTGATATAAGCAATAGCAACAAAAACAACATCAAAAGAAATTACACTACCATCAAACTATCTCATAATATCATTAGTGACCTAAATTAAACCAAGAAAATTGCCCCAGCAGACAACAAAGAGCCATGAAGAATACTAATAACTCTGAAAGCGCGCTCCAGCCCTCTGCCAGGAGCCAAGCTTCACAACAGTCCTGCAATTTGTGTACAGATTGACAAAGCTTTTTCTCAAGCTTCGAAAAATAGAATAAAACCAATGAAACTCACCTGTGTGTTTTTTGTTGTGAGTATTTGCTTTTGTTTTTTTTTCAGGATCCTTCTTGTTAAAGAAATAAAAGCAGAAATGGGGTCCTTAAATCTCTACAGAATTTTGAGTAAGTCATTGTCAGACAAAGTCTGAGAAATGTTAAATAAGCCATGGCTTTTGTGAGAGAACAAACACAATGTGATTTCTGACGTAGAGGTCAATAGTATATTGGCTGTGATTCACTTAATTTTCTGTAATAAATCGGGTAATTTCACCTGAATTTTTTTAATCCTCTATTAACACCAATTCTAACTGCTATATTTCACATCAGCAACTTGTTGTGAGTGCTATTGTTAAAAGTACATGAACATTGAAATGATCCTTCTTTTCTCCCCCCATATATTTCTAGGATCAAATTTGATATGAATAAATTTGAATAAAATGATTAGCTATGATGTCATAGACTGAAATAAACTGATTCCCGCAGTACCATTTGAAAAAGTAGCTGGATAGCAGCTTGCTCTCAAGTTCTCATGAGCCATAGCTGGTCAGGTCAAAATTGGAAGCTGAGGATCCCTCTTAACAAACCCAGCAGCACCTCTGGCCACTATTGAAGTCACAGGCACCCATGGTATGTTCTACCTTTGAAAGCAGTGAGGATAGAGTGTAAACAAAGGCCTATTAGCAAAGCTAAGAATTTGTATTCCTTATGCTTTTTGTTAAAAGGGGAAAAGGAATGCAAATGAGGTCAATGCAAAATTTTCATGATTTTCTTCACTTATTGCAATTTCATTCCCTGTCTGCTTCCTTAGGATTGAAAATAAGCGGCCCTGGCCAGCAGACCACTGCCTACACTGTCCTCAGTGGCCCTGGGCAGCAGACCACTGCCTACACTGTTCTCACTGATGCTTAAAGGACATCTGTCAGAGTCTTCTTCCAAGGAATGTGTACTGTGCAGACTGTTGAACTCCTTGAGGGCAATCAGGATCTAGAAACTTCCTTATTCTGGAGCACTAGCACAGTGCTTGACATATCTGAAGTGCTCTATAAGTGCTTTATGGAGTGAAAACTAGCAACCTAAAGACAGATGGGATATAGTAGGAAGGGCCCTGGCCCTAGTCAGGATACCTAGACACTATTATGTGGCCTGGGAGTTATACAACAGGCCTGGGTCTCAGTTTCTCTATTTTGAAAATAGAAATAACATCTTCTACATGGAGTTGATGGGAAGGTTAAAGAGATAATATATGTGCTTAGCATGATTCTTAATAAGTACTAGGTAAATATCAACCATACTTGGATATGATTGATACATGTTATTGACAGCAATATGAAAAATAGAGGTCATCATAGAGATCATATAGCCCACCAGCCTCAGTTTACATATTAGAAAATAGCCCCAAAAGATTCAATGATTTCCTAGGACTGTAGAACAAATTGGTTATAGGGATAAGACAAGCCACGTCACCTAAGTTCTAATCACTGTTCTTCACAATACACCACAGTGCCTCATTGCGAGATCACTTTGTCTGAGACTACCAGGACTTATTTGGATGTACCCAAATTTCTACACCAATGTGGAATATGTATCTTTAATGCAATGCATAGTGCCTTGCTTACTGTAGGTACCCAATAATGCTGTTTTTAAAAGTCGATGAACAAATAAAATCTTTCTAAATGATCAACTAGATTGGTGGTTCCAACTGGGGGCAATTTGCCTCTCCTCTGAGAGAAAATGTGCAGGTTCAAGTTTTCATGACTGGGAGGAGAAGGTACTAATAGCATCGAGTGGATCAAGGCCGGAGATGCTGCCAACATCCTATAATGTACAGGACAGCCTTCGACAGCAAAGAATTAGCCCATCAATGTTGCTGAGGTGGAGAAAGCCTGAACCAGATCCACCTTCAAGATTCCCAAGTTATTTATCCGTTAGTTATAAAAATAACTATTCTTACTAATTTTACCCTCATAATTATTTTGAATTCGTTTGTCTAAATGATGTAATAAAATCAGTTGTTTCAAGTAGTAACAATAGTTTGGTTGTATTTGCTTCTTTTTGGTTACTTGAAATTACTAGGTTCAAGTTTAAGAAAATTAGGCCAGAAAAAGAACTTTTCTTGAAAACTGGGAGATATGTCTCAATCCAGTGGTTCTCAAACTTGAGTTGCATCAGAAGCACCTGGAAGCCTTGTTAGAACACCATCGCTGGCCCTCCTCCCAGACCTCTGAGTCAGGAGGTCCGGGGTGGGACAAGAGAATTTGTGTTTCCAGCCAGTTCCCAGATGCTGCTGCTGCTGCTGGTCGGGCAACTCACTATGAGAATCATTGTGTTGATGTCTTAATTTTACCCTTAAGTTGGGTGGTTTTCTTAAAAATCCTCCCTGCTTTGTTTTGCATGCAAATTAGCAAGCCAATAGCCATTTGATTTTGATGAAAACATTTAAGTGGATCAAATTGGAGCCTAAAATGGACCAAAAAATCCTATTCTTCAGGCTGTTTTGTTTAGCGTGCCAGTACATATTAACAAAGTCTTCTGAGAATGCCATAGGAATCTGGAAATGGCATTCTTCCAGAACTCTTTCCCTGCATTCCCCAACCCCTTCTGATGTCTAAAATGTGTTACTATTGATTCAGCGAGAGATTAGACCTTTAGACAACTGGCAGTCTGACATGAACAGAGTGAACTATGAGAGAAACATCCAGGTAGCTTCTGTTTATTACTTTTGCAATTAGATTTGCGTATCATTGACGCCTGCTCCCAGGGATGCATTCTTGCTATGGAGAAGGGAAGACAACAATGAGGCCAGATCCATGGCAAGTTCCTGCTTCGCCTGCTCTTCCCTCTCTTGCTTACATTGTTTCCCTACCCTGTGAATCACAGGAAAACCAGGAAAAACAAGAGTAGGCAGTAATAGTGCTTACTCTGGCTGGAAAATTCTAGTCCAAAACAGCAAGCCTGGTTTTGATTACATCTAGTAATCAAGCCGTGTGCTGTATGACTGGACTGAATGTCTCAGGAAATGTTAATCTGCACACAGGAAAGCTTGATTCTAAAGACTGTACGATCCACTGACTTGAACAAGAGGTCTCAGTTTATCATATCTTTTTCAGTGTTAGGTCTCTGTTTTCAAGAAAGGAAAGACTCCTTGGGATAACTGGGTAGTTGGTTAATAATTGGGAAATATTTGTTTTCTAGGTATAGTGGGGAACAGTATTAAAAAAGGAAAAACGGTATCCTAATGCTGCCGTATTGAGCTAGGTAGAAGTGAGTTCTGTTACGTACCAATTATGAAGTCCAGCTGCAATTAACCCTGCATTTCAAAGACAGTAAATTAAGTGCCCTTGGACTTTACTCAGCTTATACTGTTTTTAAGCATGTGCACATGCCTATAATGCACAGACCTGGTATTCTGTGAGAGGAGAGGAAGAGGGCTCGTCCAATGGCTATAATTTTGGGGTCCAAAGAAATGACTGTCTGTTTGTGCTAAGCACCTTAGAACTTATGCTAGTACTATTCCTAATTGTTATGTCCTGGAGAAATTGTTTCAAAGGGCAGGGAACACTTCACTATATTAAGCCACTACACACGCACACGTACATACACACGCACGCGCGCTCGTGCACACACACACACACATACATATACACACCATTATCTAATAAAATATACAACCAGGAATATGAAGTCACTTATTCCAAATACTTAATTCAGAAGTTGCTAATTCAGTTTTAAGTTAAGTCATAATCTGGAGCACGTGGTAGATTCATTCATTCATGTATTTTTTCTTCTACTCAAGTAGCACATTTATTGAATAATATATGTCAGATGCTAGCTACTGATCTAATTGTGGTTACTCAGGTTTCTACTGGCAAATTTGTCTTTATACATTGATAGATCAAATGAAATTCAATGTTTCAAACAATAGTATTTTATATAAAGTGAGTGAAATAACACAAAATACAACTACAGTAATGAAACTGACTTTTTAAGTCATATTTGACCCCATATGAGTTGGTTGACAATTAGTGGCAGTGGAAGGTTATGCACATATTTTTCAAGATTACCATTAGAAGCAGTTTACAAGCATTCTTATGTCACACATCATAAGCTGCTTGAAAATGTGGCTTATGAAAAAATTTATTGATTTTAAAAATTGTACTAACGCTCCAGAATGGTCAAACAAAGATCCCAGACTATTTAAGAAATTTCAGCAGTATTTTCTCATTCTCAAGGGAGCATGTAAAATGACAGCCTTTAATACTAAAAGTATTATTAAAAAAATCACTGTCAAGAGGAAAAATTGAGATCGTGGTATCCTTTGAAGGAATCGGAAATCTTCTGGGGTCTGTAAAACCCATGTCGGAAACACTTCTCTAGGATGCTACTTGAACACAAATTTGAAAATAGAAATAAAAGTAAGCCTTTTATTCAGTAGTAGCTCTGTGCCAAACCCTGTAAGAGGCTCTGCAGGAAACAGAAAGAAGAGTAAGCGACCCTGTTCCCAGTGACTCAGAGGCAAACAGGCAGACTCTGAAAATGGCTTTTATCACATTTGTTTAGGCGTCCATCTCCTAAAAGGAGAATGTCGTACTGGTGTTAATATTTCTCCTGTGAGAAAAAGGAAAAGTAAGACCAGAAAGTATATACTTTATTTTAGAATGCATTTTTCGAGAAAATGAAATTGAGATAACTTCACTTTGCTCATCATTTTAGGCCAAACTGCAAAAACTCCTTGACTTCTACCATTAAGCTTGATCTCACTAAGCAAGCAAAAGGTTTGAATATGTTTTAGGAATAAATAGCACAAGCAAAATAAACTCTCATTTTGTATAACAATTTTGTCAAACATGATTAAATGAGGGAGCGAGCCTAGTATTGATGACGAGACCCCCCCCCACCCCATTCTGTTCTCTTGTTCTCCCCTGCTCTGGAAGAACAAATTTGAGTGAGATTAGAAGGGAGGAGAAGCTGTTGAAAGGCAAGGCTGCTCTCAAAGCACTCCCCCTGGTGTTGCTTACCTGTTCAGGTGATTTTGGGGGATGCGATTCAACAACTTTTGATGTCTCTGGTTGAACAAATAACTGATGTCTTTAAGAGAGGCCACTAATATCCCATTTTAATTAATCTGATTTAGGAATTATATTTAAGTTTCAGGAATGGAAGAAAGCTTGGTGGATAGTTTGTTTCTTCCCAAACGGAGAGTGTACACAGAGACACAGTCTTAGGTGAAATAGGTGAGATACAAGCAAGCTTGGCTGTTAGCTCTCTTCCCCAGGAGACCAGTGCACAAGAAAGAGGAGGGTCCCAGACAAAGAGAGAAGATAAAGGCTACACATTCTCCCTCCTCCAGGCAGCTCGCACTCTTGCAGAAAAGGGGAGTAAGTTGTTTGGACAGTGGGTGGCCACACGTGGGAAGGATCTTCTGGCAGCAGGTCTCAGAGGGTGCACGTTCTGTTGCTTGGGGAGATTATCGTAGCCTTCCTCTTAGAGGGCAGCTGGATGTAGTCCTGTCTCTTGTGTAATGTGGCCAGGAATTTAGTGATGGGGCTGCTCAGGCACAATTAATCTACCACCTATTTTAAAAAAAATAACAACCACAAGTCAAAGCCACTGTAGCCCTGGTGCATCAACGTAAACTGTTGTACTGGAGCCAAGTTTCATCCTCAAGTTTGTAACTAAGTCTACAGCCTGCAAAGCACTGAGAACAGGAGATCTCCTTTCAGCCTCTAGGCATGCTGATCCTAAGGAGGACGCCTTTCAAGCTGTGATGAATGTGCCATGCATTGGAGGAGATGCAAACCCTCAGAAATGAAGAGAAGCAGGATATCTGTGATGAGATTCTGACTGAGAGAGCATAAAGACAGCACGAGGCTTTACCTTGTCTCCAGGCAGAAGCTGATTTTCTCCGGACTTCCTTAGGTTGCTGTTTCAGAAATCTTTGCATGACCTATGGCAGATAACACGTCTTTAGATTTTTGGAACTAGGACTGCTGTTCTCTTGGTTCTATTTTCTTCGGCCACCTCTCAGTCCCTCACTTTCTGCGCTACCTAAGACGCCCTGGATTGACACAGAGGGCTGTTTCCCACAATGTGTTTAAAGGACACTGTCTCTCAGTGAAGAGCCCCAACTAAACCTTCTGGCTCCAGCATCACATTATTGTTTGTGTGTACATACATGCCCCTTGCCTTCCAACTCTCCTCTTGCATCAGAAATGTTTATTTTAGTCTTTGTTTTAAATTTAACCTCTATCTATGAAAGAATTAAGGGATATCCCTGTTTATAACACTATCCACAGTACACTAGACAGTTTAGGGAATGGATTCCCACTGAAATGGGGAATATCCACTTATTTTAACAGCAAGTGTAACAAGTCGGTTGAAGCTGTATTTATCTACAAGCTGAACTCCTGATACTCTCTTTGGTACAAATTGTTATTTTCTTCTACATATGCATTCTGCTTTTTCTATGCTCAGAAATTCCTTTGAGATGAACAAATGATCCATATGCTAAAAAGGTAAATGGATTGTGCACACGAATGATACTATGGTTGTTAATTTACTACAGGATAGCAACATAAAATGAGGATTTCTATTTGCATGGGAAACATTGTGACTTTTTTTTAAATGAGGGGAATTTTCCTCATCTCTGAAAAAGAAGCTTTTACTCAGAATGTAATGTTTCCAGCCTTCTCTCTTACTTCTGACCCTACACTCATGTGAATTTTGTCTTTAGTTTAAAAATTCTTTAATTATATGCCCGTTTGCCTGCTTGACTGAATTTAAGCAAACCTGTCTCTAAAATATATGCAAACCAAACTCAGGAGACCTGAAATATCTCAGTAGCCTTTTATTCAAGTCAACTTTGCTACTCGAAAAAATTAGTGAGACACAAATTATTGCACTTGGAAAATTACACACAGTTTTTGTAATTGTGTATAAATGAACCTAGAGGGAGCATAATTCTGTAATTTTCAAGTCAGGAACGGAGGTGAACAGGTTTCTAGGCATTTGACTAATACAGTCCTTATGCTAGTAGCACACATTATCCCCACAATTACAGAGCCATAATGCTGCCCTATCCCATTGAGTGTGTTATTAGTCGCTATACTGGAAGCATGTTTTATCTAAGAAAATTTCTAAATGTGGACTATAGTTAATCATTCAGTACAAGTCAAACAAGCCATAAAAAGAATAAGAAATAAGAAACCACTAGTTTATGTTGCATGTTGAAAGAGAGGTTCTTACTGTGAAATTCTATCTGCATTCCTTGTCAACTATATTCTAAGTGAAATACATACATTTTCAAGTGAAGACTTGTTCCCCAGAGACATAACACCAATCTTACTGGAGCTACATACAACTGTGTGAAGCACATAGCACTTCTGTGCACACTGTAGGAGTTTGATAAATAGTTGATTGAAATAGGAAATTATGTACTTTAGAAATATAACAGTAAATTAACTTTTCTAATCAATTTGATAAATTTTCATTCTAAGTGGTTTAAGCCAACCAATGAGATCATAAGATAATTTACAAAATACTCTCTTTTATTTTAACTAGAAAGAAAGGACTCTACACTTGAATGTAGATTGATTGGCTTCCTAATTGAAAGTAGTCATATTGTGATACAGTAAGAAATATGTATTTGATCTTCCTCCATGGTTCCTGGCACAAGGGCTTCTAAAACCCTTGGAATTTACTGAATGATAGTGGTGAGAAGAGCATCTTTTGTTATTCACAATAAGCCTCTTTCAACTGTAGTTGAGTTTCTGTGACTCTTGGTGGGCCCCTAGAGAGCTTCAGGATGGGGGCTTGTTGCCAGAGGAATCAATCATGTGACTAGAGTTTGGAACTTTTAGCCCCATCCCAGAACTCCAGGAGCTGAGGGACTGGAGACTGAGCTAATCATCAATGAACAGCCAATGATTTAACCAATTATGCCTAAGTAAAGGAATTTCTATAAAAACCCCTGAAAGACAAGGTTCATAGAGTTTCCAGATTGGTGAACAAATAAAGATGCTGGGAGGGTGGTAGACCCAGAGAAGGCATGGAAGCTCCGTGGCCCCTCTCCCCCACCACCAAAATATCTTGCTCCACATGTCTCTTCCGTTTGAATACACTTGAGTTGTATCGTTTATAATAATCCAATAATAGTAAGTAAAGGGCATTCCCGAGTTCAGTGAGCTGTTCTGATGAATTGTTGAACCTGAGGGGGGCGAATCATGGGAACTCCCAATTTACAACCAGTCAGTCAGAAGCACAGGAGCCCTGGGACTTGTGATTGGCATCTGAAGTTGGAGTGGAGGCAGTGTTGTAGGACTGAGCCCTTAACCTGTAGGGTCTGCACTAACTCCAGGTAGTTAGAGTCAGAATTGAATTGAATCGTTGGACATCCAGTTGGTGGCCAAAGAATTAGGGAATTGGTTGTTGGTATGGAAAAATCCCACACATTTGGTGTTAGAAGTGTTGTGAATAAAAACAGATCATAGAAGCTACCTCTAAATGGCTTCAAGTTACACAGAAATAATATCTTGAGCCCCTTATGTGTTCAAGTTGCCAGTGAGAAGTAAGAAATTGAAAACCAGCATTTCAGGCACTAGATAGAATAGGCCCAGTTGTAATCTAAGACAGGTCAGAATGTAGACTCCAGAATTTGTACCAGAATTGTAAGTGTTCTACCCATCAATAACTTAGCAAATGTCAACCAGCATAACAGAGACTTCTAGAGGAGAGTACACACAGAGCCCTGACATGGCATGTCCTGAAATAAGTGTGTCAGTACAGGTAGAGAGAATATGGATGATCCTATACCCCACATCACACCAGAAATGGGAGGAAAAATAAGCAGCTGTACTATTGAATGTGAAATTTCCTCTAAAGCAAAGATTTACAAACTATAAAATTGATGAATTTTATTACTGTGATTTACTCTATCACACACATCTAACTATCTCCACATATACAACAGACTGATGGTAGATATTGCTTTTCTCTTTTCTTACTTCTTATCAACTATTTCTATTATTTCATTTTAGCAAGTCTTTATTGCATGTCTGCTCCATGCCAAGAACATCTTTTAAAATATGGTTTGTATTATACTGTTCAGATATGAGGCCAACAGATCAGGAGGCAATTCTCATTGAAAAAGTAGTTTGTTACTCACAGGTCCCCAGAGGACGGAGGACAAGTCATGGAAGGGAGTGCCACATTGGGAAGCACCAGGGTCAGTTAGGTGACAGAGGGAGCAGCGGACACTGGGGCAAGAGCCTTTCTTGTGATTTCTACAAGAAGGAATGGGGAGATAAGGTAAGCAGATTCAGGACTGATTGGTTGAATAATTTCAGCTGGCTCTGGTGTGCAGGGGCAGGCTCTAGTCATCTGGTACCCAGCCCTGGGGTGATTAGGCAGTAGGATAGTGGCTCAGAGTGTAGGAGCTCATAAAAGAAGTGATTGGGTTATGGAGTCTGGATTGGTGGTTTGTGTATGAAAGGTGTGCTCTCGAGCAAGGTTTTTGCTATCTCTAGGAATTAGCTAGTCCTGGGAGGGGCAGTCCCTCCAGCATCAGCAAGGCCTCACAATGTCAAAGCATGAAAAATACAGATTAAGAGATATAATTAATACAGCGCCACGCTGGGCACTCAAGCTGTAAGAATGAGCAAGGGTGTACAGGAACAAGCAGTACGCAGGGAATTTAAATCACAGCCCTGCACTTAACTAAAGTTGTGAATCTCCTCGAACCTATTTTTTCTCATTTGCAAAATGAAGACTATATCTACCTCCAGGGTTGTTACTGAGAGTAAACAACTGTATTCGTAGATATCTATTTTACATATGTGTGTAAAAATACAGTGCTTGGCACATAGTAGATAATAGATGTATAATTTTTTTTCTTCCTTGATGCCCTAGGAATCAAGAGAGATTGAACATAATGACGGTCTAAATATAGTGACATGTGACAGTAATGGGGTTGTTCGTGCGGTGCTAGAGACCACAAACGAGGAAGAGCTTGATTCTACAGGCATAAACATCTCTTCATGGGTGGGAGTGGATGGAGAATGCTAAAAATATTTTACCCCTTAAAAACATTATGCAGTCATTGAAAGTTTGTGCAATCAGCTACCTTCACTTAAAAAAAGTAAGTTGCAATTCCATTTGTTCAGCAAGAATTTTAAAATCATACAATTTCTATCAGGAGAAGAGATTTTAAAAAAGAAAATATATGAGCTCTTGCTATAACAAATAAAATTGACTTCAAGCCTTCTTATCTATCTTCATCAATCTGTGCCCACTACACACAAGAATATATAAATACAGGCCACACATTAACAACCGTGCCTAAATTCGTAAGGCTAAACTTGCAAATTTCTAATAAATATTGATAGTCTTAGGCAGAGTGATAACTGCCTGTTTTAGGACACACTTATGCATTTCTTCAAATCCCCTCAACCATCTCCTACTACAACCACTGCTGCAGTAACAAGGTCTAGTTAGGCTTTGCCCAGCTTTGCCCAGGTGTCATCAGAGAAGACCCCAGTTCAGACATGTGGCCAAGCACTTCTTGCTTCCTGCCCAGGGACTTCTCTAATCTTGCAGCGTGAAAGAGCCCTGTGAACTCACTGTGCACGCACATGTGCACAGTGTCAACAAGTGGAGGAGTCAACACCTGCACCACCAAATTGACCAAGAGAGCTTGAGAGCAGAGGCATAAACGCTTCCCCCTTTTGTCCTCAGAATGAACAGTTCTGAGACACGTTTCATAAGGCTCCTCAGAGGAGCCCCCAAGAATGAGAGCTCATCATCCTAAGTGGTGGTAAAACTGGGAACACATCCTGGTGTTCCCTGCCCTTCCTTCCCTGTTTCACACCCCTGTCTTTCAATCCTGCTTCCTGAAATCGCCTTGCAAATGAAACATCTGCACCCAAGCCTTGGTCTTAGGCTGTGCTGTTGGGAGAAACAAGGCTAAGACAATTGGTACCGGGCATGTCGACAGTAAACAGACTCCCTTAATGAAATGTTGGTGCCGGATTTATGTGCTGGTCAGACAATAGGATCCCACCGCAGGTGGATGATGGGTGGTGATCCCCTCTGGCAGGCAGTAACAGCAGGATTACTGCATCATACCGGTGGTGGATTGGGATTAGGTACAAGGGCAAGGTGGGGTGTTGGGTTGTGCAGTAGCTAGGGCACCCTCATCGTAATTTCGTCTTTGTTACTTTATTATTTACCTGTTCTCTATTTTAGTGAATTTTGCTCTTTCATTTATTTTTTTATCCTTGTATTTGATTTGGGTTTAGACTCTTCATTTTTTTTTTTAACTTTTCCAAGTAGAACTTGATTTTAGACCTTTCTTCCTTTCTAATAAATGTCTAAAGCTAGAAACTTTTTTTAGGCACTATTCAGCCACATTCTCAAAATTTCTTTATGTTGCATTTTCATTTTCCTTCACTTTGAAATATTTTCTCATTTTCCTTGTGATGTCTTCTTTGACTCGTGGATGATGCAAATCTGCTATTTATTTAATTTTTGAATAGTTGAGGTCTTTCTGAATAACTTACTGTTATACATTTTTAATTCAATTCTATTGGGGTAGGAGGACATATTATGTAAGATCCAGTCATGCTAAGAGTGTTAAGACTTGTTTTATGGGCCAGCACAGACCTCTGTGAGTATACAGAGCATGTTTGAAAATAATGTGATTTCTACAGTTATAGCTTGTAGTGTTCTGTAAACATTAATCAGACGAAGGTGACCAATAGTCTTCATATCTTATCTTCTATGTCTTTTCTGATTTTTAATATTTTATCTCTTTGTTCTATCAATTGCTAAGAGAGGGGTAGTAAAGTCTGGAACTATAATTGTAGAATTATATATTTACTCCTTTGATTCTGTCAAATTTTGCACACGCTTATTTATGATTGTTATACTTTCTTGATGAATAGACACTTTAATCATTTTGAAATGTTCCTCCTTATCTCTTATAATACACTTCATCTTGCAGTCTATTTTATCTTATAGAACTAAAATCATTCAAGCCTTGTTAGGCTTAGTATTAACCTGCTATCTATTTTTCCACCCATTTATTTTCAATCTCCCAACGTGACTCCCACTGAACCACTCTGGAATGTGCACATCCTGTCTTCACATTCTTGATTTCTACCAGAATAGAAATCCTGGGTCCAAAAAAGGAAAGTGGGCCAGCCCCGAGGCTGAGTGGTTAAAGTTCAGCATACTCCACTTCCACAACCGGGGCTCACGGGTTTGATCCCTTACAGAGCTACTTCACTTACCAACCATGCTGCAGAGGTGTCCCATGTACAAAAAAATAGAGGAAGATTGGCACAGATGTTAGCTCAGGGTGAATCTTCCTCAAGAAAAACAAAAGAGGAGGATTGGCAACAGATTGACCTAACATCTGTTGCCAATCCTCCTCTTTTGTAAATCTTCTTCAGCACAAAAAACTAAAACAAAAACAAAACAAAGCAAAAAACCATAAAAAAGAAGCAAAAAGGGAAAATGCTTCCACCATGATACAGAGTAAGTTTCCCACTAAACTTGTAGCTATGATTACCACTTGATCACTTTGGAGAAGGAAGAGAATTGCTCTGGTGATGGGATAATTCATTCTAATAAACATAACAAGCTATTATTGCTGCTACACCCTGAAGAGGGGAAGGAATGTAACTGTAACCCATAGGATTCACCTGGGTGTCTTTTGGTGTTTACATATCCAGTGATAATTGAAAATAAACAGTTGCAGCAACTGTGGTCTAACAAAGGCAAGATGCAATGATCTGAGACTATTTAGGAATGAAGGTCTGGGTTTCCATATCAATCAAGCTATCCAGATGAGTCTAAACACTGGTGGAAAGTGTAGAAATTCTACTATGAGTGGTAGGAGATAGAGATGGTGAACATAAGTTATGGCTTCAAGACTGACTGAAATAATAAGCACTGCAATTTGTTCCATCAAAAAATACCCTTGCATTTATTCAAGGGACTATCCTTTCCCCAATGAATATTCCTGGCTTCTTTGTTGTAAATTAATCGACCATATATGCACGGGTTTATTTCTGGAGTGTGTATTCTGTTCCATTGATCTATGTGTCTGTTTTTATGCTGATACCAAACTGTCTTGATCACTATAGCTTTGTAATATCGTTTGAAATCGGGAAGTGGGATGTCTCCAGCTTTGTTCTTCTTTCTCATGATTGCTTTGGCTGCTCAGGGTCTTTTGTGGTTCCATATACATCTTAGAATTGTTTTTTCTATTTCTGTGAAAAGTGCCATTGGAATTTTGATAGGGGTTGCCATGGATCTGTAGATGGCTTTGGCTAACATGGACGCTTTAACAATATTCATTTTTCTAATACATGAACAGGGGATATTTTTCCGTTTATCAGTGTCTTTCTCAATTTCTTTCATCAATGTCTTATATTTTTCAGTATAAAGATCTTTTACCTCCTTGGTTAAACTTATTCCTAAGTATTGTGTTCTTTCTGATGCAATTGTAAATGATATCTTTTTTCCTTTTAATTTCTCTTTCTGATAGTTCCCTGTTAGTAAATATGAGGAAATAGATTTTTGTTTATTGACTTTTTATCTTGCAACTTTACTGAATTAGTTTATTAGTTTTAACAACTTTTTGTGGAGTTTAGGGTTTTTAATATGTAATATCATGTCATCTGCAAATGGAGACAATTTTACTTTTTCCTTTCTGATTTTGATGCCTTTTATTCCCTTTTCTTGTCTAATTTCTCAGGGTAAGACTTCCAGTACTATATTGAGTAAAAGTGGTGAAAGCAGGCATTCTTGTCTTGTCCTGATCTTACAGGACAAGCTTTCAGATTTTCACCACTGAGTATGATGTTAGCTATAGGCTTGTCATATATGGCCTTTATTATGTTGAAGTATGTTCCCTCTGTACCCAGTTTGTTGAGATTTTCTTTTTATCGGGAAAGGATGTTGGATTTTGTCTAACACCTTTTATGCATCTATTTAGATGATCTTATCATTTTTATCCTTCATTTTGGCAGTGTGATGTATCACATAGATTGATTTGCAGATGTTGAGTCATCCCTGCATCCTTGAAATAAATTCCACGTGATCATGGGGTATGATCCTTTTAATGTTCTGTTGAATTTACTTTGCCAATATCTTGTTGAAGATTTCTGCATTTATATCCTTCTGGGATATTGGCCTGTAGTTTTGTTTCCTTGAAGTGTTCTTGTCTGGTTTTGGTATCAGGGTAATGCTGGCCTGGTGAAATGAGTTTGGAAGTAATTCTCTCCTCCTTTAAATGTTTGGTAGATTTCCCCAGTGAAGCCATCTGGTCCTGGACTTTTCTTTATTGATAGGATTTGATTACTTATTCAATCTCTTCACCAGTAATCTGTTCAGATTTTCTATTTCTTCATGATTCAGTTTTGGAAGGTTGTATGTTTTTAGGAATTTATCCATTTCTTCTGGGTTGTCCAATCTGTTGGTGTATAATTGTTCATAATAGTCTTTGTATGTGTGTGGTGTCAGTTGTAATGGCTCCTCTTTCATTTATAATTTTATTTATTTGAGGCTTTCTCTTTTTTTTCTTGGTGTTCTAGCTAAAGATTTGTCTATTTTGTTTGTCTTTTCAAAAAAACTGGCTCTTACTTGTATTCGTCTTTTCTATGTCTTTGTAGTCTCTATTTCATTTATTTCCACTCTGATCTTTGTTATTTCCTTACTTCTGCTAACTTTGGGCCTAGTTTGTTCTTTTTCTAGAATAAAATAAAAACAAGAACCCAAAGAGATATCTACACTATCATGTTCATTGCAGCATTATTCACAATAGCCAGCATATTGAAACAAGCTATGCGTCTGTGAACAGGTGAATGGACAAAAAAGATGTGAGATATATATTTATAGTTGGATATCATTGAGCCATGAGAAAGAAGGACATCCTGCCATTTGCTGTAACATAGATGGACCTTGAGGTCACTATGCTAAGTGAAATAAGCCAGACAGAGAAAGGCAAATACTTATGATATCACCTGTATGTGGAATCTTAAAAAGCTGAACTCATAGAAAGAGACTAGAATAGTGGTTGCCAGAGGATGAGGGGTGGGGGAAAAGGGGGGGTATAGTCAAAGAGTACAAATTTCCTGTTATAAAATGAATAAATTCTGGGGATCTAATGTACAGCATAGTGGTTATAGTTAATAATATTGTATTATATGCTTGCAAGTTGCTAAGTGAGTCGATCTTAAATGTTCACACCAGAAAAAATAGTAATTATGTGACATGATTTAGATGTTAGCTAACTGCTAAGGTGGTAATCATTTTGTAATATGTAAGTGTATCAATTCAGCATGGTGCACACCTCAAACTCCTACAATATCATATGTCAATTATATCTCAATAAAACTGGAAAAAAACACAAAAATAAAAATACAAACACTGTTTCAGAGATTGTAGTTGCCCACCACTTTGAAAGAGATGTATTTGTAAATGGATTAGACGTAATGGAGAACCAAACAGATCTGAAGGGCACAGTGGGGACCCTTCTTGTGAGCCACTCCCCATCCTTCTCTCTTACTCTTAGAAATCACCTCTCAATAAATATCAGGCACACAAGACTCTACTTCTTTTGAGGCAGGTAGTTAAGGGTGGAACACAGATTGCATCAGTGGCTCATATACATTATTTCACTTGTTTCCCCAAGATAAACTTATGAGTTGGATACTAATATGATCTTTATAGAAGAGGAATTGAAGCTTAAAATGTTCTCCAATCTTCTTGCCTTAACCGAAGCAGAGTTATGTTCCAAAAACACAGCTTACACTTCATCTTTCTTGAGTGTGGCTGCGTATCCATTAACTCAATGATCCATTCATTCTACATTCATAAATATTTAATGAGTAGCCAATAAGTGCCGGACATAATGCTAAGTATAGAGATGCAAAAGTGAACAAAACTAAAGCAATCTTTTATTTCTTTGGCATTTATAGTTTATCAGTGGGAGATAAAAGAAATTAATAATAAAAAAAACAGAAATGAATATAATGCCAGGTAGTGATAAGGGCAGTGTCAGATGCTTTAGATTGGTTTGCTCAACATCTATTCCAGTGACTTCCAGTGTGTTTTCCTATACTGGAAAAGCTGAAAATTATTTCCTAGATTCACTTCGAGTAACGTTGCTAATGTGACTTAACTTTCATAAAAAGTGAAATCGAAGACAGCAAGTGGGAAAAAGAATATGAGGCACTCATTGTACTGGCACAAATCACAAGAGAACAGCGTGGCCTTGAGCTAGAAGCTTTAGCGCATGTTCCGTATTCATGAGCTGGCAGCTTCCTGATTGTGACAGGAGCAGCAGATCCTTTGGTGGTCTATTAGCAGTAGTGAAAGTAGTATGCCCTCACTCAAAACAAGAACTATTGTGGCTTAATTTGAATTTAAGTCACTACATATGTTGAGTTCCTATTCAATGTGACAGGTGCTGGGTTAAGAGTTGAATGTCAGAAAGGTAGGTTGGGCTTCAAGATGAACAATACAAAATCCCTGCCTTTGCAGTTTACAGGCTAACTCTAATAATCGAAGATTATATATAACACAGATGGAAGTTCAAGAGCTCTGCCCGGGAACAGCATCCCGGGAGGAATGATTGATTTGCTTCTGTGCACTCCTAATCCTCTCCATCACCCCTCCTGACTCTTCATCGTAGTCTCTCTATTGAAAACAAGACAGCAAGTTCTAACACATGATTGGTGCGTTAGAGCATATGCCAGGCCTAATCACGTATGCCAATCATTAAAATACCATCTCTAGTAAGCCCTGGAGAAGAGCTGACCATTACTTTGACTCAAGTCTTAAGGGCATACATCGTTTTGACTTCATGTCTTAATATCTGTCATGATGTCCTATTTTCCTCCATGTCAGTCAGGGCTCCCGAGGTATCTGATATGGGTCAAACTGTGGAAAGTTCAAATTAGATTACTCTTCTTCTCAGTTGCCCTGTGCTGCCTAACAGCCCCATTCCAACTAGGTTCTTGTTTGATGAGCTCTCCATAGCCTTAGGAGCTAACAATCGGAAGCTGCTCCTACAGCTATTGTCAAAGACTATAGAGGTTTCCACCCACTCACACTATGGAGCTAATTTGCCTTCGTGACCTGTCAGCCTCTAGAGATCACCTAATGCCATCTTTAGTTGTGACATGGATCCATGAATGACAGCTACTCCCAGGCAGCAGGCTGCATTGGTTCCATCTGCTCCTAACAGACTTCTGGAAGATGGATCCTGTTCTCATCATGGCCATTTATGTCCAGAAAGATCAATCACATATTATTTAAAGATAAAGAAGAAATTGTTAAAATGATATCTTCTTCGCATTGTTTTGGTGACAACTCAGTTGCTAGAAACCTTAAGTAACAAAATGTTCAGTAAGGTTTTGTTTTCCTAATAGAGAGGGGAACACAGTGTGAAAGAAGTGGGAAAGAAGGTGCAAAATCTTCTGGGAAGTTTCCAGTGGTGTCCTATGGGATAATTACTGACAGTTTACTATTGACCAAATCCTTTCTCAAACGTTATCTCAATTAACCCCAATAACTAATGATATAATTATTATTTCCATTTTTTAAAGAGAGACTAGAAATTCTGAGATGTTAAATGACTTGCCCAAGACCTTACGGCAAGTGGTGAAGCTGGAAAGTTACTCTTTGAGACGTGGAACCTCCATTTCTCCCTCTAGCTTTAGCTAGCTCCACCTTCTTGTTCTTAGTGGAAGTACCTTGGGAAAAACATCTAAATACAAAGGGAGAAGATTGTATGGCTCACTACTATAGGCTGTCAGGTTCTATTGGTCTGTCAGGGTCATTGAACTTCACAAATTCGAACTACGATAATTCTCACATCTGTGACAGAACCCTGAGCTTCAGGTTACTGGCTCCTTTTAAAAATGTGACTTTAAATTAGAGACTTTCTTTGAAATAGTGCTACATTTGAACATCAATTTTAAAATGCTATTCATGTAATTTTTTACTTAATCATGCTTGCTGGAATGAAGTATATGATGGGATTCTATACAAAAAGTATGTTATTTTAATTATGACTTTAAAAACTCTGCTTCCTTACATCCTCTTTTACTCAAGCTAGGGGGTAATGAGAGGTGTACACCGATGGTCTCATAAAGGACAGGAAAAGAGTACTTCCTCATGCCAACTCCTTAATGGTTGATGTGGTAGGTGTATTATCGATCTTCATTGAATGAGTCAAAACATGACTGGATAAATGAGTAAATGGGTAAACCTCTGATTTGCTTCTTGAACTGCCTATGAAACCAGTTTAACTTATCTTCTCTATTTGGTCTTCAGAAAAGAGACCTCAGAGCTTGTTAAAGTATCTATGGAAGTAATCCAACATATACAGACAGTGGCCCTATATCCCTTAAGAACACACAAACATGAGAATACTAATGCTTGAAAATAATTGAGGACCCTAAAAGTTTATACAGGAAAAATATATTTTACACATTTTGTACATTATAAGTTACAAATGGCACTGTGATCTAAAATGAATTCAGATAGGTATTTTTTAAAATAATGATAAGTTGGAAAAAGTAAGTGGACTCTATGTTAATAAGACCATATTCTAGTTGTATGAAGGGTCAATATATACTACAGTACAACTGCATCATCTTGGAGGGCAAATTCAGTTTGGTTTACCTAGTTTTTCATTTCAGTTGTTGTGTCTAATGGTTTGTAAAACAGAAAACAGATATCCTCAACTAAACAAATAGCTAATTTACTTGTGGAAAATTATAAAATATTTTAGACTCTTGTCTGAATAATCTTTTAATTATCTAAATTCATAAAAACAGATTTTTTTGTTTTACATGTTTTTTATATTTTTCTTGTATATTTTCTAATTGTTAATGATCCTATCAGATAATAGGCATTGTTCATGTTATGTTACCGCTAAAAATAAGGATGCTGAATTTTTTTAACTACCTATTTATTGAACATTATGAAACATCAAGTGAAAGCTCATTAATTACATCCATTACAGATACTACATTTTCCATACAATGCTTCTAAGACCCAGCTGTTAAAATCCAGGCTCAGAGAGGTTAAGAACTTGTCTAATGGCGCACCACTAGGAAATGACAGAGCTGGGATTCCAACATTATACATGCTCTCTACCCCCTGCAACATTTAGCAGAGACCTATGTACTAAAATATGCTAACAAAAAATGAACATAAAAATAACTAAAATTTATTTTGCATTTTAATACTCAGAGTAACGTTCCTAAAGTACAGCTGAGTATAATTTCATTTTTTAATGTGAGTAGAACATATATGTATGGATGAATCGCCTAACTTATGGGAAATCTCCTGGCATCAGTAGCACAATGAATTACATCACATTTCTGAAAGATGAGATAGTACAGTTTGAGAAATAGTTTTCATGTTAAAGCAAACAAAGGTATATGTTAGGGTAAAATTGCTCACTAATTATAAGTCAAAAAATACCTGTAACTTTCCTGATGCCACTCTGTAACTTTTATTGTGCTATAATGACAAGTATAGTAAGAGAGATGTTTTATTGGAATTTCTTATGTTTTTATTTGAATTTTTGTTGTCAAGGCAATTTGGGGTTTGTACTGCATCTTATGTGTATAAGTGACGCCATTGTCATGAAAATGTACCAGTCATGGAAATAGTTAAGGAAAAAAAGTCCTTCCACTACCTTCTGGGCAGTGACAACAAAACTGGGAACCTAGATCAGGAAAACATAAAGAGTTAACCAAGTAAATGAAGACAGTATAACCAAATAGTGTAAGAATAATGTAATAAACTGGAATAAGCAAAATGGGTAGCTGAATTATCTACTTCTGGATTAATCTCCCTGTGAGCTCCTTTGCTTATCTCTAACATGATAAGCTTAGTTAACACTTCTGTATGGTATAATTAAAATTGTTAAGAGAGTAGATCTGAAAAGTTCTCATCACAAGGAAAAGAAAATTTCTTTGCAGCAATAGCAAGAGATGGATGTTAAATAAACTTATTTTGGTAATATTTTCACAATATATGTATGTCAAGTCATTATGTGGTACACCTTAAACGTATACAGAGCTGTGTATCAATTATATCTCAGTGAAACTGAAAAAAAAAAACAAAAAAAGCTTGTACCAGATGTTCCTCAAGGTAAGTTATAACTCTAAGACAGGGATCCAAAAAATGATGGTAGTGGCTGTTTGACTAAATTGTGACCCTGCAATCAGGAAGCCAGGGGAAAATGGACTTGACTAAGGAGATGGCTACGTTCAGCATCTGACATCTTATTGTCTGTTCCTCTTTTTTAATATATGATGCCATGTCCTTTTACGGAAAAGCATATGCTAGAAAATGAGTTCTACGCTTGTCTCTATACGGACAAGTATCTTCTTAATAATAATATTGTTTTCCTATAAACGTGTACTATGTTATTTAAATAGGTTCATGTTGGGTTGAGAACATTTTCGTCAAAACATGTTTTGAATATATATTTGGTTTCAACAATTCCTGCCTTACCAAGTACTTCTTTTAGTATAAATATGATGTGAACACACTTGGCAATACTTCTACACATTACTACAAAAAAGAAAATATCTTTAATATTTAGTATTTATATAATGTCAATTATATTCTAATATTAATATTTTCAAACAAATGCATAAACGAGTAGGATAATTGCTTTTTGGCAAAGTGGCTCTTCCAGTTCTGACGCAATCACTTAAAATTTTATATGATGCTTCAGTTGTAGGATTTCTATTTCAAGCTTGTTGATATAAAACATTGTGTCATATGTAATATTCTAGTGACCCTGGAGGAATAAAGTTTAGCTTAAAATTGTATTTAAAGTTTTTAACCTTGAAGTTGTCATGATAATTCTACAGATTCAAAGCAAGGTTGTACTCACTTAAAATACATTTTGATATTGATTTCTTGAGGAACGTTTTAGTCTAATATTTATTTGAATTATCTATCAAAGAGAAATGAAAAGATTAAAAAAGAAATAACAATGGCTGCACATGGACAGAAGAAGCAATATAATTGCCTTTAACAACTTTACCACCGATATCAAACAAGCAAAGTTTAAAACATTGCTCCCTCTCAGGAATTTTTAGCCTTGTGAGATTAGCAACTTTTGAAAACACTTCAAAAATATTTTGAATAAGGATTAAATGTTAAAAATGCTTATTTGAATGGACACAATAACAGTGAAGCATCTTGAATAGTACAATGATGAGCCATCTTGTTTCTTCAAGAAATATTTATTGTGATGGGGTAGAGGGCCAAGACTAATTACTGGGGGAAAGGACGCGGTGGGTGGACTAAGTTAGAAACTTGATTATTTTAGAAATTCACATTACAAGTCTTAAACTAAGCATCTTCTATTGGGCTTTGGTTTTCCAAACACTCTCTGTGCAGTTACCATCCAGACGTGAGCCTTTAACATCCTCACCCTGCTGTGTCATCCCCTGGTCTGTGAGAGCGTGTGAACACATGTTGGTTTATGTTGGATGTCCAGTAAATTGAAAGTTGAAGAATTTTATTGAGTCTATCATTAGGAACCAATTAGCGTCTCTTGCATTCTACTTTCATGATCTTATTATGACACGCTTGCCCTCTGTTGAAAACGTGAGAATATGTATGTTACAGGATGAATTTATAGAAATGTTGCATAATTGCGGAGGGGGCCTGACTCTGAATTTACACGCAATCCTTCTGCATTCCAAAATCTGAGGTATTTGTAACCTAGTTAGTGTTTTGAATAATAGTGTATAAGGAGAATGTGGATGTATTTCACAGGTTGCTATGACCAATAGGACCTAAAAGATTATATCATAGCATTAAAATGTGCCATTAAAATAGTGAATTGTTTGATCTGTCTGACACCTGGCTGTATAGGCTCGCTTTGCTATCTCCACTCACGGTGAGGAAACTAAAGCACAGAAAGGTTAAAGAAGGCTGAATGTTACGGCAACTTAGTGGAGCCAACGAAGACTGAATGAGAAACGATAGCCTATTAAGACTCTGCTTAATAATCCAGGCCAGACATATTTTAAGATGTATAAACTGAGAAACCAGCAACAAATGATTTAGAATCAGGACAAAAGCATGGATGCAGTCACTCTTTTGCAGTAAGTTATCTGCCATATTCTAGCCATATCTAAGTGGAAAGAAGTGTTCAAAGCCTCAGCCCCAGAGAATATTTTCATTTTGATTTATAACCATATTATAAAGACATCTCATAAAAAAAACCGATCAGAGTTTTCATAAAAAATTTCCCTTTCTTAATCAATTTCTCTTTCTTTAATAAGACAAAATGTAAGTGATTATAGAGTTTGAAATTGTTTCCAATTTCAAAGCATCTATAGGATTTCCTGGCAATTGTTTCAAACAGGGAGAAGTCTGCTGGTTTTCTACAGTCCATTATAAGTCCTGTTAGCTTTTAAGTTCATGTTCTCTTAACTGAATTATATGACCTCTAGGATAAATTTGGTATTCCTTGTTCTGTATAGTCCTGATCCAGTGTATTTCAATTTGATCTTACTCCCTTTTATTCTTTCTTTATTTGATACGAAGAACTAATGGCACCAAGTTTTCATCTTAAAGAAAAAAAAAGAACACTTCATAGATGTAAATACTGTTATTAAACTATCCATTCATTTCGCTCTTTACTGCTCAAACTTTCCAATTCTTCTACCCTTTAACAAAGGGGCTATTTCCCAATTGTTTCATCCTTTTGTATATTATTTTGGATTTTCTCCAAGTTTTCTACATTCCTCTGAGGTAAAATGCTCTATACATTGCTTAACTCAGGCGTCTAGTCTTGTGTAATGTACGAACTGTGGTGTTTAAATAAGAGTGAATTGTAGGGTGTAACCAGAACAGTATAATATTATTAACATCTAATTTTATCATTTTATGCTGTTATATTATTGGATATTTAATGTTCCACTGATACAGAAAGAGAGTAAAACTAGGAAAAACCCCCAGTGTACTCAAAACTAAAAACAAGGTTAATCTGGGAAAATATTCTTGAAGAATGAAAACTATAGTTGAGGAGGTCAAATACCTAATGCTTAGATCCTGAGAGTATAGACAATAAGTCTGAAATTGTCATTCAATTGTCAGTAGAAATTGTATAAAAATATTACAAATTTCTTTCTTTTCCTGTAGGCTAAGTCAATGAGATATTTTGGATTCATCATTTTTGCTGTGCTGTAGCAGAGATAGCTAATTGTCCCCAAATATCTGGTTTCACATTCTTCCATTGGTAATGAAACCCTACATTTTGGGCACTTGGACACTCAGAACAAAGACTACATTTGCCAGGAGCAATACCAGCAGCAAGAAATAGCCATATGACCAACCTCTAGTCTATGGAACACAATTACCACACGCATGCCCTGCCTTTCTCATCTTTAGATGATGTAATGTGGTGGTGGAGTCTGGAGTAGCCATGTTAAACAAGGAGATGAAGCCATGCATTGAGGATGGCAGAGTGAAATGTAGAAAGAGCCTGGGTCCACAGCACCAGGAAACCACCATGTCAGTCTTAGGTTACCTACTTTTAGACTATTATATGGGAAAGGGATAAATTTCTATTTGGTTTAAGCCACAGTCAGATCTTCATTAGAGCAGTAAAACATCACTCCCAACTAACACACTGTGTAACAAAACTATCTTTATCTTTACATTTTAAAATTTTACTTGTTATTTATTTTTTTATTTATTTTTAATTTTTTTTTTGCTGAGGAAGATTCACCTTGAGCTACCATCTGTTGCCAATCTTAATCTATTTTGTATGTGAGCCACCATCACAGCATGGCCACTGATAGACCAGTGGTGTAGGTCTGTGCCTAGGAATCACGCCTGGGAACTGAACCCAGGCCACCAAAGCAGAGTGCACCAAATTTAACCATTAGGCCACCAGGGCTGGCCCTAAAACTTTCATTCTTTAAGGTCATTTTTGCTTTGAAAAGGCTTTTTGAACAGAACTAGAATTAGTCAGGAGAGCATTAATATTTATTCATTGTTTTTTGGAATTTTGTACTACACTTTTAAGAGTTTTATACTTCATTTTAAACTGGAATAATTGGAACAAAAGCATGCAGAATTACTAGGTTTATTTCGTACCTTAGCATTTCCATGTGAATTTGGCAGACAATGTTCAAGAAGAAACACTCCACGTTAAATGTTGAAAAGAGATTTATTTAAAACTTTCATAATACAGGTGAAAATGGAAAACAATTTCCAGCAGCTTAAAAAAATAACAATTTGAAGCCCGGAAGCAGTCTTTTTGTGAACAGAATAAACAGTCATAATTGTTTTTCTGCAGAGGCGAAGGAGTGCATTAAACATGCTATTCAAATGTAATTTTGTTGACGTTATAATAATAAATGTGCTAAATTCTATTATGCCCTCATACGATTAAAAACTAGTAAATATTATTTATTCCAAGAAAATTGAAGGCTCTGAAACCACCTGTCATTATAGCTGTTGGTTTTATTGCAATTTTTCTTTTGATATGTGAAAAAAAATATTTATTGCACTGTAGCTATGAAGTTCTCCTGCATGTTAACTTTGGCTCAAGAAATGTAACGCTCTGCTTATAGATGGGTGGAAGCCGTGAGCAAAGGCACCGAGTGCTTCTTTGAGCTTATTGGCTGAGAGTTTCATTAAAATTAGAAAAAACAGTATTTTATTTAAAATATTCTTAAAAACATTTCAGAATAAAATCTGTAGATATAATTTCCTTATTATTTCAAGTTTCCCTAGTTATTACTTTTATTAATTTCTATACTTTGGAGAGCAGCACTGGATATACAAAAGAACCTTCAAAATTCATGACGTGTGCATAAAATATCTAACTCTCACTTCTAAAGCAATTTTGTTAATTTTTTATGTTCAATGCTGTTACGTTGCATCAAATCACTGTGCAATGCTCCTCATTTATTTTTTGACGTACATTGGTAGTTTTGAATCTAATCCATGTAAAAACGTTGTATCAAATCACTGTGCAATGCTCCTCATTTATTTTTTGACGTACATTGGTAGTTTTGAATCTAATCCATGTAATCTACCTTGAAATGTGGTTAGAATACTCCGATTTTCATTTCCTAGACATAGAAAGCATCACAAAAGTTTTAGAAGTGTGAAGGTTAATTAAAGTAATGATCAATACTTACATATAAAAATAACCATAATACTTTTGAAGACTTTTAAAGCAATTCCCTGCATTAAATGTACTCCAAAGCATTCTTTGTAAATTAATGTGGAACAGGAGCTGATTCTTGCTCAACAGTTTTTATGCCAAAAGACGATCAACAGCACTTAGGCATTAATAGAGCCCATTTTTAGATCAAACAAGTAATAAGCAGGCCACCAAACAGAATGAGGTCATAAAGAACGGATTCTAGCCAGTAAGTCTACTGGCATAGACAGTGGAATGGCTTCTCCCTGGAATCTCTAGGCCTCAGCAATCATTATGCCTCATCTGCTGTGCTACCCACGCCTGAATCTCTCTTCCTTCTCTCTCTCACACACACATACACACACACTTATTACTGACTGAGTTCCAGCTGTGTGGCAACCTCTATATTAAGAACTAGAGATATAAAGTAAGTAAGGAGCCCTACTTTTAAAGATTTAAAATTTAATGATGGTAAAATGATGACAGATTACAGCATGTTGTAAAAAAATATGTACGTACCATTTCTTTACTCTCTCATCTTTCTTGTTTGCTAAGATCCTGGCATCACCAGAAAGCTCTTATAGCAATATTTGGCTCTGATGTCATCCTCCATAATAGCTAAGAATTATGCCTATCATTCTAAGTGCTTATTATATGACAGGCACTGTTCTACGCATTTCACAGGCACTAACTCATTAAATCATTGTAACAACCTTAGGGGGCAGCCACTGTTATTATCCCCATTTCTCAGGTAAGGTAAGTGAGGCACACAGAGGTGAGGTAAATTGCCCCATGTCAAGCAGGTAATAAGTAGAGTCAGGATTTGCATTCAAGCAGGCTGGTCCACAACTTCCTCTTAACTGCTACCCTCCTCTCCTCTACCATGACTTTCACTCAAATCGTGGACAGAACTACTGCTTACTTGTTATTTTCTTGTGATGTTGACCCTGAGTGCCGATGTAAAAAAGCTCTAAATGGAATGTAATATCAAAAGAACACAAAATTTCAGATATTGGTGAAGTAGCTAAGCAGTATTTGCATATTTTCCTATACATCATTTTTCACTAAAAACAAAAAAAAAGCAAAGGCTACAAACCCTAAATATTGCATTAAATATCTGATGCATAACTTGGAACAATCCTAAACATATAATTTGATAATTTTTCTCTTCCCATCTATCACTGATGACTTCTGTGCTCCCAGCTCAGCAAGAGCGCATTAAGTCAAATAGAAAAGGAACCTGGCACCCGTGAGATTCGTTCCCAACTACCACTTGCAGAGATGTGCATTTCTATCACTGACGGATGTGTTGTGAGTACATACTCCACACCCCTGGCCCACTGGCTGCCTGCGATCTGACCCCCGTCAGTGGAGCCTCAGATTTCATAGCCATTGTTTCATCTCACTCTTCTCAATTGTTTCCTCCTTATTTGCATGTTGTCTTTTCTAACTCTTAACGAGCCTCTGGTGAATGAAACTTGATCAATGGAATTTTTGAAGGTCCAATGACAATATTCAATATTCAATGACATTGCAGCTTCATTTCCATTCCTTTAAAAATGGTGCATTAGATAGTCTGAAAATTCCAACTATAGATGTACAAATGTGAAATATTATGTAATGCACTCCTCTTTTAATGGATATTTGAGCTTTTAAGAGGTAAAGGAGTACAACAGCAAGCCTGAACCCTGATGTAAGCTATGGACTCTGGGTGACAATGATGTGTTAATGTCAGTTCATCAAGTGTAAGAAAAGTAGCACTGTGTTGAAGGATGTTGATAATAGGGGAGATTACGCATGTGTGGGGGCAGGGGTATACAGGAAATAGCTGTACCTTCTGTTCAGTTTTGCTGTGAATCTAAAACTACTCTAAAAATAAAATCTATTTTAAAAAAAGACGTAAAGGAAATCTTTGGGGACCATATACAATGAAGAAACTAAAAACCATAGCAGAGAGCTCATGCTAATTGTATTGCTCTACTGAAGGAATTTGCCAATACAAGTAATGGAGATGCTTGGATTTTAATAATTACATAAGGATAGGAAGAAAGGCCTTGGACCTGCCAAGATGGAAAGCCAAAACAGAGACACATCCAACATACATAATCCTAACAATGTCTAAAGACTATTCTTCCTGCAAGGAGATTTACAGGGAAGATTAAATCTCAGCCTGGGCTCTGGGCTGGAAGAAAGGGTCTCCTGAGAATCTTGATCCGTGGGTATGCCTTCAGATGAGTCTGAGACACAAGTATATACTACCCTCATGACTAAAAAAAACCCCAAATAAAAAAATCATCTCAGAGAGGTGCTTAATTTCAAGTCTACTTTAAGCACTTTAAAGTAATTGTAGGGTGGCTGACAAAAGCAAATGCCAATTCTCTCAAAATGAATGTAGTGACATACAGGTTTCAAGAATTCTCACAGAGAAAGTTCTGTCAAAAATGAGCTCACAATCCAAAATTACAAAACACAAAGGGAAATGGATCACTACAAGCAAAAGTCAGCAGCATTGAAGACCAAAGAATTTGTGATAATGCAATTGAGTTCTAGGTGCAGAAAATGCATATTATTCTCAAGGACATCAACAAAAATAATGCTGCAAAAAAAATTAAAACATGTTTTGAAATTTATCAACACATTTCCCCATAACTCAAGGGTCAAAGAAAAAATCAAAATGGAAACTTGAAAGCACCTAGAACTGAATAACACCAAAATATTATCTCTAAAAATATGAGGTTACTATTACAGCCATACTTAGATGAAAATATTATATATATATGTTATTATATTATATATTATTTTGGAAAAGAATTGCAAAAGAAAAATTAATTGTCCAAAGTAACAAGCAGACAAAAAACAAAAAACAAAAAAACACACCAGCCCAAAGGAAGTAGAAGGAAAAAAATAATGAAGATTATAACAGAATACAAAGGTAAATTGAGAAGAATCAACAAACCCAAAAGTTGGTTCTTTATAAAGATTAAGGAAATGAATAAACCTGTGATCAATAAAAAGGAGAGATGGCAAAAGTATACAATATTAAGAATTAAGAAAATGAAACAACTACAGAGAAAGTAGAAATTATGAAAATCAAAGATAATACAATGCAATGATGAGCTTGATAAAGATCATTTGAAAATTTACTTGAAATGAAGGATCTCATAAAAATGTAAGTTACCAAAAATATATCAAGAAGAAATGAACACCTGGAAGGGACTTATAACCAGATATTAAAGTAGTTGTAAAATATACACATACAGACCAGATGGTTTTAGTGTTACGTTCTACCACACTTTCAAGGGACAATGAGCTACTAACACAAACAATCTTAGAAAACAAAGAATTAGCATTGAATAACTCATTTTGTAAAGATTAATGACTTTGATATCAAAACTACATGAGGACAATATAAGAAAAATCACTAGAGGTTAGTCTCTTTGTTAATGAATATATGTCCAAATATTTTAACATATTAGCAAGCTGAATTTATCAACTAATATGTAAATATATAAATTCATCCAGATTAAATTCTGTTTAACACAAGAATTCAAGGATATATTTACATTAAACAAGTAATGTAATACAGCAGAACAATTACTCTTCTCAAAGATTCAAAAAATTATTTCAATAAAATTCAAATCCCACCTATGGGTTAAAATACTTAATGAATTAGGAATAGACGGATGGAAGGGAATATCCTTAACTTGATAAATAGTATCTACCAAACCTCATTCTTGGTGGTGAAAGGTAGCAAAGTCTTCTTTAAAGCAGGTACATGACAAGAATGTTCACGATCATCACAGCTATTCCACATGGTATTAATGGCTCTATCTGAGCAATAAGACAATTATTTAGTATTAGTGGTAATTAACATGATTGAAAGGAAGTATTGATATTACTTGCAGATAATGTAATTGTCTTCACAGAAAACAAAAGAATCTTCAAGCAAATCAGAATAGAAGGTAAAGGACCATGCCCCACTAGACAAGAAGCCTTACTATAAATGCAAAATCATTAAGACAGTATGGTAAGTCTGTGTATGGAACACTGGAACAGAATAGAAAGCCTAGAAACAAAAGTACATATATATGCAAGAGATCACTATGACAAGCTTCCATTGCAGATCAGTGGGGAATGGGTGGACCATTCAACAAGTATCGCTAAGTCATACCTTCTTCAGAAAGTATGAAGTCATTACATATACAACACAACTTTCCATCGCTAGGGGAGTGGATGCTAAAGCTGACTATATTTCTCTGATAGAATAACATAGATTTCTATGATAGAATAGCAGTAAAAATAATAAGCCAATACTAAATAAATAAGCATGAACACATCTCAAAACAAAAACAGCAGATGTCAGTAGCTCATATGTAGTATGATATAAGAGATTGAATTTGTAAAACAACACTGAATATATTTAGGAATTTTAAAGAAGCTTCCACATGTGGTAAAAGTATAAAGGGAAGTATGGGAATGATTGACGTTCACAAAAAAAGAAAACAGTATCCACTGGGGGTCAAACTGGAAGGGTGACAAAGCAAATGTTATCTCTTTATATATTTAATATTGAATTTCAAACATCGGGTGTCAGCAACACAGATGTTATATTATTCTTTGATCACAATTGTGGCTCTAAAATATTTTAACATTTTCAAACTATTTTTTTAAAGAAAGAGAAGAGAGAGAGGAAACACATAGTACTCAGTTTAAGTATAGAACAAATGTATTTGTCTAAACCGTGAATTTAAAAAAATAATCAATGGAAGGAGAGGAAATGGTAGGTAGAAGAGAAGTTGCCTCTGAAATCAGGAAACTTAAAAGTTCAAATTTTAGCTGTTCTAAGTAGTTTCGTGATTAGTGCAAATCATTTCTCATCTGGGTAAGTTTATTAATTTTTCAAAAGATTATTATGTGTTGTGGGGTTGGGAGCCAGGGGTGGGCATTTACTGTTCTATGTTGTCTTTAGACATTCTTCCAACCTGACAATTCATGTTTCTAAGTATTTTTTTAATGCACTAACTGTGATCCTATCTCTTTGCTAGGTACTGTAACGGGTACAGTAAAAGCCCAACATCAACGGGATTCTCTCTCTCGCTAAAGAAAAATTCCAACTTGGTTCACAAGCCATATGCTCTTGTTTCTTATCACATGCAATTAGACACACGATAAATATACCATTCACGTAGGACATTTAAGTAAGACAAAAGAATCCTGAAAATCTGAAAACTACAATTAAACCTATGAAAAATATAGTTGCAATATTTTTTCCTCTGACCAGAAGATTGACTTGTAAGAATTATTTCTTCTCACCTTTGTATTGTCGTCATACTCTTTATTTATACTTTTCCCACTTACTCTTTTATCCCTCAGAAACAATCGGGGATTGAACCTGTCTAACTGTCTAAACACACGCGCCAGCGTCCCTGAGGCTGAGTGTGTTATGGAAAGAGAATTGCCCTCTCAATGGCTCTCTCAAACCAATTTCCACCTGTTGGGCAGCATGTGCCTGCAGCGTGTGGTTGAAGGAAAGGATTTAGATGGGAAACCTGCAGATTCCAAGTGGATGTTGAATCCTGTTTCAGTGTGGGAGTATTTTTCACCCATTGATAACTTAGGCAGATGGCTTTCCCATCTGAGTGTTGAACACTGAGTTGAAACACATTTTTTTCATAACAGGCTACTGAAACTAGCAAAAATTCTAAGAAAAAAAAATAAAAGCCACAAATCAACACACTCACACCCTAGAGTCCCTCTAATTAAGAAATAGTTCTTGTGACTTACCTTAACATGGCATCACTAGGTCATATAACCACAGGTAAAGGCAATGAAACGTGAGGCCACTATTTGAATGAGCTACACATTTTCCCCCAAGAACAGAGTGCGTTCTGTGCCACAGGTGTTTCAGTAATTGCAGTACGTTAGGAATATATCATGTTTAACAGACCTTGTACACACATTTCCACCTGTGTGAGGCAGCGGTCCAATTTCGATACTTCAGGCTGAGTATCAGATATACATAAGTCCGCGTTGTTTAATAAGGCTTGGCACGCTGGACCAGTCTTGTAACTCCGGTCTCCTCCTTGCTCTGCTATTGATTAGCTGCCCGATGGAGGTAAATCACTGGGCCTTAGCGTGTCTACATTTCCTCATGTAAAATAGGTCAACATTACAAAAGAGTTTTGCAGAAGTTTTTTTTTGTGAGAGCTTCTTTTTGGGAAGTGAAACTTTGATTTTCCCTCAACCAGATGAAAAAAAAATGTAAAAGTAAATTCTTGATTTCAGAAACACATGTCTGGGTGGTTGACATTTGCATACATGTTTTGACAAAAGGGAAATGAATTACAAACGTCCAAAGAAGATTGGTTAACGCTGCTGTATCAGTTGAATTCCTGTAGAAACCTTCAACTCTAGTAATTCTGTAATGAGAAAGCTAGGACGCGGCCTTCGATGTCACCATATCATAGTATAGTGTATTATCTATTTACAAGATATAATCTACCTGCTTTATTAAAGGATTTAAAATCAACACATAAAATAAGAGATAAGATCATGTGATTAGAAATACAAACTCAAAATCACATACATGGAAGAAAAGAAGTATACGAGTAATATGCATTTATTAAAAAAAATACATTTAACTTTGCATTTCTTGGCCACGAAGGCACAAGGGTACTGGAAGTGGTTATATGACTCTTACTGCCAGACAAAGAGAAGAAAAGAGTTTTTACAAGTAAAGCAAATGCGCTATGATGGTGTTTGAGGTTTGTCATTTCATTGTGTTCTTACACTAGGAACACTAAAAATATTTCTTCTGCAAAATGCTCTTGATTTACAATGTAATTTCACTCCATTTTTTATGGCAAATTGAAAAACGGGCCTCAATTTCCCACCCCTTCTTAAACCCCTGCCTTCTGCCAGGGAAGTTTGAAGTGACCGTCTATGGTAATTCTGGCCTCAGGCGTGGGATTGCTTCAGCCTCAAGATCCCGCAAATGCAATACACACGGAGGATTGAATAGTGTTTGCACAACTGGGCTTGGTCTCTCTTGAATCTCTGCCATTGCCCTGAGAACATGCCCTGGCTGGATGAGAGACACGAAGGGCAGGCCACGTTGCCCCAGTCTCCCCAGCCAGGCTATTGGAGATGAGCGAGCGAGATACTGGACCTGTGTGAGAACACAGCTGGGATCCGCAGAGCTGTCTAGCCAGCCACGGGGGATGCTTTAGTTTACTATTGTATGCCACCGGGGATTGTGTGGTGGCTTTTTGGCAGGAAGAACTAACTCATGTGTGCATGTACATATCTGAGATATTCTCTCCTATAATTATGGACACAGGACTTAATCTTAAAATTTACATAAGTAGCTTAAACGCAATCATACTTTAAGTGCTGGCGTTCTCTTTTATAATCGAAATGTGCCACCATCAGGAGAGCTCGCCTTCTGAGTTATTCGTCCAGTCTACACTGATGTTTGTGCTTTCATCCAGACCACCTCAGGGATCATTAAATGAAAGCCTAGGAGATGCTGACTGTGATGGGTAACGATTTGATTTCCCTCCTTCTTTAATGCTACCTTCCCATGTGCTGATTGACATTGCTTTTATAGTCCAGGCTGAGGTTGACCTCAAGGACTGGGGATGGGTAGAGGGCTGTCTCTCCAGTAAGTTAAATTCATACAGGCTCTGTTAAAGACAACTTGTAGTCACTTGCACATGCATATACCACACTCTTCCCCACATGGAGAAGATGCAGAGGGACCTTGGCCAAAGTCAGGGACCCGGATAAAGTATCTGCTATTAACCCTGCATTTTTCAGGCCACTTCCCTGTTTAATAGGTATGGCCAAGAAGAACAAATGGTTACCATCTGGAGATAATATAAAGGGAATTTTGTCTTGAGAGGTAAATTGAAACAGATTAATGCTTCCCACCT
Organism: Equus przewalskii; assembly: GCF_037783145.1. Classification (NCBI taxonomy): domain Eukaryota; kingdom Metazoa; phylum Chordata; class Mammalia; order Perissodactyla; family Equidae; genus Equus; species Equus przewalskii. Next base: position 9,659,088 of record NC_091849.1, read on the forward strand.
CTTTTCCTTCCATGGCACACATGGAAAATCACAATATTTGTTCAGTGAACTACGGTTTACAGAGTCATCTGTTGACACGTGTAGGCCACTTGTCTACAGGTTCTAGCGAACCCAAACCTCATCTCGTGGCCTTTGGTGATGAAGAGACCCATTCAGGGTTTAGATGTTACCCATTTGCCTAATTTTGGCTGAGAACCTCTGGAATAGATGACTCCAAAGACCCTCTTGGATTCCAGGATCTGTAACCTCAGGCGCTCTTGTGATTAACAGGGGGGTTAAACTGGAGAGAAAAGCTCATGATACTGGAAGTTTTGGCTCTTTCCAAAATGACCAAAAGGTTCTGGGATAAATTGTTTAACCTTTTTAATTTTAGGTTTTCATCTGAAGAATGGGAGAGCTAGGAAAAAAAGTGGTCTTTAAGTTTCTTCTTCATGTTAAACGTTATAATTTCAACATGCATATTAATGTCTGAATATGGCTGATGAGGTTTATAAGTTTTGGGAGTGGAGAGAAGGAAGAAGACCAAATATTCTATAATAGATCTAATAAATGATTATATAATAACCCTCTTAACTTACCAGACAGATTGTTTTTAGTTTATTAATGATGGGTCTTTGATTAGATGCTAGGTTTCTACAGCTTGCTAAAAATCAGAATAAACTAATTTTTTGAGGAATGAAATGAATGATCCTAAGTGTAGCTTTCTAAGATCAAAATGTATTTATCTCATTATCCATTACTTGAATTCAGAAATGTAGATGATTGAAGTTCAATATTTAACATTTTTAAATTCACTATTTCAGATTACACTAGATTTAAACTATGCAAAAATATAAATATGCCACATCTCAATATCCTTTATGTTAATGAACATATATTAAGCCACATACCACTTTTTAAAAGTAGTTGCTATAGAGATTGGGGAAAATGTGAGTTGACAATTTTATTAATACAAGATTCCTATGATCATAGTAAATTTTCAGAAGGCGAAAGGATGTTAAATTTTAAAAAATTGAGAATGAATATTTATTAATCTGCTATTGGTTTTACCCTATGTTTTAATAAATAATAACATTTCTGTTGCTCATCTAAGGCATTTATAGAAATAATTGTTGAAACATGAAAAAAATACAGATTTCAAATTTTTTTTGAGTCGGTACATGATATAAAAAGAAGGTAGGAAGTTAGAAAGAGCTATTACTGAAAGCACACAGTGGCTTAGAAAGAAATTAAGTTTAAAAATAAATAATAATATAAGATTAATGTCATATTTTTTATTGTTGCTAGATTAAGTTCAAAGACGTAGAGATTCAAAATTTCATAAGTTTACCCCCTCAAAGGCTTACAAGGAAGGTTTTCCTACATTTAATCGTGTGCGTATGTGACATGAACATTTTGTTAGGAGCTCAGATTCTCATTCCCTTTTAGTCTCTTTAATTGTCTTCAAGCACCCGCCTTGACCTTAAACTTTGAATTTCGATGACATCAAGACTAGACTGGTGTGTCCCGGGTTTAAAAGAGTGCTCACTTTTCTAAAGTTCAATTCTTAAAACAAGTGAGCAGAACCTATTTTGGTCCAGGCACTATGTAATAGGAGAGTTATAACAGCAATACCCGTTTCCTTGAGAACATCCAACTTATTAATTGATTCATTCACTCCCTCAGTCTTCCTTTCCTCCCTCAAGCTCACCTTTCCCAGAGAGTGCTGGCAGATGCAAATGCAAAAGTCAACAGGAAGCAATCCCTTACCTGGGGGTGAACACTGATGTTTGCTTCTTGATGTCCACTCTTCCTTCCTCCATTATTTACAGAACCTTGACTTTATTCTATTAGAAATACTTACTTTTTCCCTGAAGTTTTTGGTGATCATGTGATTCCATTCAGCCAATGAGGTGTAAATGGGATGGGTAGAGTATAACTGGGTAGAGCTTCTGGACAGTATTATTATTATTATTTTTCCTGCAAAAGAGACAGAATCAAAGCCACATACACGCATTTTTACCATTACCATTTCTCCTTCTTCCTGCCTGGACTGCAGCTGTGATGTCTGGAGGTGGAGCAGCTATGTCGTAAGCACGAGGATAAAAGCCATAAGCTAGGGGCCGACCCCATGGCTGAGTGGTTAAGTTCACGGGCTCAGCTGCAGCGGCCCAGGGTTTCACTGGTTCGGATCCCGGGCACGGACGTGGCTCTGCTCGTCAGGCCACATTGAGGTGGTGTCCTGCATGCCACAACTAGAAGGACCTGCAACTAAGATATACAACTATGTACCGTGGGGATTTAGGGAGATAAAGCAGGAAAAAAAAGATTGGCAACAGTTGTTAGCTCAGGCACCAATCTTTAAAAAAAAAAAAAAAAGCCATAAGCTAAAGATGGTGGATAAGAAAGCAAAAACTGACCTGGGACTTCGAGAAGTTCCCAAACAGCTCTGAGCAATGGCTAACCACATCTAGACTTCTTGTGATGTCAAAAATATCACAGTATTACATTCCTCAACTTCTCTACTTTTCTCAGGACTCTCATTAGATGTCCTGACTCTCCCTTTCTTTTGGCTTATTTGACTTTTTTGTCCAAGAGAATTAACAAAAATAAGTGGGCATTTTCTAATGAATACAAAGATGGAAGAAAAGCATTGATGTGAGGAAACTTTAATATAGAGATTTACCTAAGACCAGTTGCAGGACTGGGAGGAAAACTAACATTTTAAAAGTAGTCAGTTATGTTAGCTAGTTGATCAAATCATTCACTTTAAAAATGATATAAATAAGTATATTGTAGAAAAGAAAGATGAACACTATTCCCCAAATTAGGTCAAATTTATATTTCCCTTAATGCTAAGATGTAAGCCAACTTTGCCATCATTATTGTCAAAAGGGAAAAGTGGGTTTTCCCTTGGCCTTTCTTTTTTCACAACACTGCCCTTGTCACAGTGAAAAGGAGCAATAAAAACACATTCTCATACAAAACTTTCAGTAATTAAATGAGAACTTCAAACATTTGTACCTTTAAAATGACTATGTTAAGTTTCGCTTGAGTAATTAAGTAGTTTCATATCTAGAAACCTGCTCCCGATTTGTTTATTGAATATTATAAACCTTAATGGAGTCCTATTGCCTATATCTTTAGAAAGACAATATGTATTTCAGTAAAACTGATATTTTGGACCCAGAGGGTCCTTGGCTCAAATTCCATCAGAGAATGCTTGTGCTGTGCACTTTCATATGTTATTAGTTAACATGCTCGAATTTTTTTTTTTTTAAACTGATCTTATTGGTGACCCAAAGGCCTTTTCTTGTTTTTCTAGTAACATAAGGGGAAGGTGAGTGGAAAAGGTATATGAGATTGGGGGATAAGTTGCAAGTCTTCTGCATTTTGATAAAATAGAGCCCTCTCTAGGATTTCCTTTACGTCCTGATCTTTCAGAACTCAAAATTTTTGACTTTCAGGGTCTGGGACAAATATCTTTGATTTTGGTTGGTTAATGAATATTCAGTAGCTTTTTATGTTATTCCTTTTTTTTTGGCCATAATTATAAACATTCTAAAGTCACAATTATGTATGGAGCGTTTAGGGAGAGATTCTTAAAAAAAGTGGAAAAAAGCTATAACATGAATAAACAAAGAAACTTACAAGTTTCATTCTTTCTTATGACATATTGACCAACTAGCCAAAAAAAGAGTTTATTTAAAAAAAATAAGTCCAAATGTTTATGGTAAGTTTCCCTTAGATTATTTTAATAATTCTGGTTGTGGGATGTATGTGTATGCATGTGTGGAAACAATTACCATGTTAACACAAGATTCATGGCATATATGTGTGCAAATACCTTCAATACTAATATGTTATTTCTTCCGTATGAGGTTTAACATTCCAGACTAAGTGTTTAAAAATATATAAAAGCTGTAATAGAAAAAACACATGTTCACACACCTTGCTTTGCATAACAATTCATGAAAGAAAAAGAAATATAACCATATAAGATCAGTCTGGCTAGTGCTAATTATTATTGGGTCTGCAACAGTCAACCACAGGAGAAAAACATTTGAATATTTAGACTGGCAGTTTTAATGCTGCAGCATAGATATTTAGTGGGAAAAACAGCTGTTGCTAATGTTTCCAATTAATGTAACTTTACTGTAGATCTTTATGAGTCCAAACATAACACCTTTATATTGCCTCGTGTGTCCTTATACCACAAAACCAAAGATAGCCAACATTAATGTTGATTTACAAATTCTTCTATAATGCTTCAAATAGATGTTTTTAAACTTTTCTTTCCTTTTTCCTTCTATCCCTAGTTTTCCCTTCTCCTCCCTTCCTTTATCCTCTCTCTCACCTCCTTCCCTCTTTTTCCACCCTCTGTTCCTCCTTCTCTGCTTTCCTTCCTTCCTTTCCTTCTTTTAAATGTATCAGCCAGGACAAGTGAAACTTTTTAGATGCAGATCCTAAAGATAAAATAATGCTTTGTGTCAGTTACTACCTCATAAAAAGTAAACTGTGTTTCACTTCTTATATCAAGAGAAAGCTGCATTTTGCTTTGATAGATTTATATGATCTTCATATAACAGTAACATAAAATTGGTTACACAGAAGAACAATTCAATGAAAATGGAATTTTACAATTTAAATTGCATATTGATTTCTTTTACTTGTTTCTATTTTATCGTTTTTTGTACTCAGAATCTTAGGAGGAAAAGAAACCTTCTGAATGGAAATTCCAAAGACATTTTTTATCTAGATACTGAAATATATCGTCAGATAATTGGAAAATTCCCTACAAGTACAAAGGAAAAGAATTCTGGGAATAGATTTAATACGATGTTTCGACAAACATTCTGGTGCTTCTGGGGTTCGCCTTCAAGGTTAGTAGCTTAGTGACAGTGGGAGTAGAGAAGTCATCATCCCCTCCATTGTGACTGTACCCCACACCCGATTTTGTCTTGAGTTTGCTTCTCTCAGGTCAAACAATTTTGTTTTGTTTTGCTTGGGCTCTAGCAAGGACCCAGTCACAGTCCTTGACTGAATGAGGACCCCAAACTCAGTCCCCCAGCATATTCCTCATTTTCCTTTCTTTTCGTTTTAGTTATGTAACAGCACCGAGAATGTGAGGCTGATGATTAGTTGCTGCTCTTGACCAGCAAGTTCTGTGGGCTAAGCTTCCCTGGGATCTTCTGTAGGGCAGAAAGCCCAACCCATTAACCACACATGCTGGACATCTCCCAGCCAGTCCCAAAGAGCAATCCACAGAGTAGAACGGCACAGCACAGCAAAATGCAGAAGTCTCATGCTCAGAAAGAATGCACTAGAAGGAGGTGGTGTAACAACAAGTTGAGAGCAAAAGAAGAAAATTAGCAGACTTGGATGATAACTGGATGGAGCGATAAGAAATCTGGACAGTCTCATGATTATTGGAAATTCAAGGCCCAGCTTCCTACGTGCTCACTCATTGGCAAGAATCCAAATATTTAAATACCGATGTAGAAATAAATTATCCGCTCCGGTTAATAGAAGATGTACTTAAAGCAATTTACAGACACAACCAAAGCATACCTACTCAGGTTTAGAAACTTGGCTGGACTCTCAGGACAACAGAACAGAACAGCCTCATGATATTCCGTTATTTCCTCACTCTAACCTCTCAGAACACCTTAAGAAATATGGTCTCGCAGTTTGTGGAATTGTAAATACTGCCCGCAACAAACGGAAGGGGAAAAAAGGAGATACTTAAAGGACAAAAATGTAAGTTAACTATTTTAATATGATTTAGTGTGTGATAAGGATTTTCATAAAACATAAACCACTGTTTTGTAGTTTTCATAGGAAATATCAGTAGATATGTCTCAGTTTCTCTCTGTTCACATGGATGCTAGCCAATGAGAAATCATAAACCAAGTGTGGCCTTCATCAGTAGCGCCGTCTTAAGGAGCCATTGGCGACCGATTGGCAGTACACATAGTGTAAGATTATCACACAGTCTTGGTGTCAGAAGGCTTCTAATCCAATTCCTCCTTCTTAAGACTGAATGTTTTTTATTTGTTTTTTAAATAAATCATATTATTTTATTTTTTTCAAGCTTTATTGAGATATAATTTGTACACAAAAACCTGCATATAATTAATGTGTTTCAATTTGGACATTTGTATATACTCATGTTACTATTACCACAATCCAGGTAATAAACATATCCATCTGCCCCAAAAGTTTCCTTGTGTCCCTTTGTTTTTTGTGGAAAGAACATTTATCGTGAGATCTATCTTCAGCACATTTTTAAGTACATAATACCTTATTGTTGACTATAGGCATATCTGTGCTGTACAGCAGACCTCTAGAACTGAAAGCAACTGCTAAGAAACAGAATGGCTATTGAGATCCCATTAGTTTGGCCCTTCCTCAGCACTAAGATAAAAATTTTCTTTTTAATTAAAAAATATTTATTAGAGTGCACATATATGATGCTTTAATGTTATCTGGTATGTAACGTTATCTTGTATAATTGTGACTTTATACCCATTGAACAACAGCTCCCCATATCTCCCTCCCTCCCTCCATCCCCTGGTAGCCACCATTTTATTGTCTATTTCCATACCTTTGACTATTTTAGATGCCTCATATAAGAGGAATAATTAAGAATTCAACACCATAGTTTATTCTAATTTTAGAGAGCTCTAATTATTTAGAAGTAAGTTCACTTAAAAATATTAAATCTTTATCTCTATGGCTTTCATCTACTTATTTTAATTCTATCCAACAAGACCATCTAAGACAAATTCCTCACAAGAAATAAATCAGTGATTAGTTAAGATCTGTTTCTGTCTGTCTGTCTGTCTGTCTGTCTCTCTCTCTCTCACACACACACACACACACACACACACACACATAGCATTGTGCCTGATGAGCATCTGCTAATCCTTTTATCAGAGTCAACCTTAATTCTCATGGGAAGTCTTTTCTGTCTTCCTTTAGATTAGGTTAAGTATTTCTTCTTTTTGTTCCAATAAGATCTCATTTTTCCTCTAACAGAGCACTCAGCCTTATTAAACATAATTAAGTATTTAATGTTATGTTTTCCCTACCGCAGAATAAACACTGCAGGAGAAGAAAAGATGCTTATATTGCTCCAAAACGTACTCCTGTCACCCAGCACACCGCCCTGTATCAACTAATCCTTCAGCGAGAATTGGTGAAAATGAGCAAATGCAGAGTGCGGAGCAAGGGGAATGACAGGTTAGAAGATAATCAGAACTGGTAACAAAAAACCTTACATGTCATTTTGTTGAGTTTAAATGATACCCTTGGGGGCGGCCAGGTGGTGCAGCAGTTAAGTTTGCATGTTCTGCTTCGGTGGCCCCGGGGTTCACTGGTTTGGATCTGGGGTGCGGCCCTACGCACAGCTTGTCAAGCCATGCTGCGGTAGGCGTCCCACATAGAATAGAGGAAGATGGGCACGGATGTTAGCTCAGGGCCAGTCTTCCTCAGCAGAGAAGAGGAGGATTGGTGGCAGATGTTAACTCAGGGCTAATCTTCCTCAAAAAAAAAAAAAGAAGAAAAAAATGTTATTCTTCAGTTAGTGTGAAATAATGGAAGGTTTCTGAGGAGGGAGTTCAAGATAAGAGTTATGCATTATAATGTCACTGAGAGGGACAGCTAAGAAACAAAGTGGCTACTGAGAAGCTCTCATTTCGGCCCCTCCTCAGCACTAAGCTAAAATTTTTCTCTTTATTTTCATTTTAGAAGTATATTTTAGAGTGTAGAAGTCTGAGGACTTAATGTACATGTACATTGTGAGAAGATTACAAGGTACGGAAAAGATACAAATCATAACTGTGCATCTCAGGGAATTTTCACCACACAGACACAACCATTTAATCCACCACCTGGACCAAGAAATAGAACATTACCAGTCACAAAAGATCTTCTTCTACCTATCCTAGTCAGCCCTGGCCCCTCCTTTCCAATGGTAATCACTGCCCTGACTTCTAACACCACAGAGGACTGTTGCCCATATTTGAGCTTTGGGCACATGGAATCAGGCAATACATCTGACTGGCTTTTTTGCTTGAGATTTCTTTAGCGGGATTCATCCAAGCTGTTGCCTTTTCAGTAGTTCATCCAATTCAAATTGCCATAGAATATTCCATTGTATGCACATAGCTCAGTGTCAAAGTGTCAAAATCAGTTGAGCACATTTATGTAGCTTTATCTCTGTTTCCTCTATTCTGTTTCATTGATCAGCGTGTGTTTTCTCCATCGATACTACACTGGTTTGGTTCCTGTTGCTACACAGTAAGCCTTCATATTAGTAGAGTAATCTTTCCCACTTTGTTCTTATTTGTCAAGATTGTTTTAGCTATTCTTAGGGCCTAGGCTTTTCCAGATAAATTTTAGAATAAGCTGCCTATTCGACAAAAGCCTTCTTGGATTCAGATTGGAATTGCATCTAACCTATAGGTAAATTGGGGAGAACTGGCCTGTTTAGTACGTTGTTTTCCAATCCATGAAGACAGCAAGTCTCTTCATTTATTTTGACTTATTTCATCAGCATTTTGTAATTTTCATCATCTGCATCCTGAATATGTTTTGTTAGATTTGTACCTGCGTACTTTTTTTTTCTTTGGAGCAATTTTAAAAGACATTTAATTTTTTTTCTTTTGGTCTCTATATGTCCATTGTTAGTATATGCAAATCAATAGCAATATGCAATTGATTTTTGTTTGTGGACCTTTTATCTTACAACCTTGCTAAACTCTCTGAACTCACTTATTTTTAAGAGGGGTGTGTGTGTCCCTTCAGATTTTCTATGTAGACTATCATGTCATCTGCAAATAGAATTGGTTTTGTTTCTTCCTTTTTAATATATATGCCATATATTTCTTTTTCTTGCCTTATTGCAGTCACTAGAATTTCTACTACTACATTGAATAAAAGAAGTTAGAGTGGACATCCTTGCCTTATTCCTGATCACTATTAAACATGATTAAGTGTGATGTTAACTGTGTAGGGGTTTTTTTGTAGATGTGCTTTATCAAGTTGAGGTAATTCTCCTCAATTCTTAACTTGCTGAGTTTTTATCATAACTTGGTATTGGATGTTGTCAAATTCTTTCTCTGCGTCAGTCATTATGATAATATGATTTTTCTTCATTAGCTTGTTGATATGATTGATTTTATTAGCTTATTTTCAAATATTGAACCACTCTTGCATCCCTGGAATAAATTCCACTTGGTCACGGTATCTAATTCTTTTATACATTCTTGGATTCAGTTTGCTAATATCTTGTTGCTGAATTCCTGAAAGATATTGGTCTACAGTTTTCTCTTTTGTATTGTCTTTGTCTGGTGTGGTGTACAAGTTATAACGGCCTCCTAAAGTGAGTTGAGAAGTATTCCCTTCTATTTTATTTTCTGGAAGGGATTGTGTAAAATTGGTATTAATTCTTCTTTAAATGTTTGGTAGAATCCTCCAGAAAAACCATCTGGGCTTGAAGATTTCTTTTTCAGGAACTTTTTAATTACAAGTTACATTTATTTAATGCTTATAGGGCTATTCAGATTGCCTATTTCATCTTGGCTAAGTTTTGGTAGTTTGCGGTTTTTGAGGAATTGATCTATTTCTTTTAAGTAGTTGAATTCACTTTCAATCTCCATACATCGTTGAATCTGAGGTGAGTTTCTTGCAAGCAGCATAGAATTGGATCATGTTTTTTTAATCCACTCTTCCAGTCTCTGTCTTTTGATTGGTGTTTAGGTCACTTACATTTCAGGTAATTATTGATATGTGAGTGCTCACATTTCCTGTTTTATTGCTTGTTTTCTGTTTAGTTTCTTCTGCTTTATTTTCCTCTGTTTTTCTTTTCTTGTGTTCCTGTGAATTATTCAAACTGGTTGTAGGATTCCATTTTGATTTATTTATGGTACTTTTAAGCGTATCTCTTTGCATAATTTTCATAGTGGTTTACTGGATGTTACAATATATACATACAACTTATAGAAATCTACTGGTATCAACATTTTACTACCCTGAGTGAGGTATGAAAACCTCACTTTATTTAGGTCCATTTACCCTCTTCTCTTCTAAATGCTATTATTTAACAAATCTAGTAATATTTAATTTTTTTGTTTCAATTCTCAGTGCTTCTTCCTTCCTGATGCTTCAGGATTCCTTCCTCTATCATTTCTTTTCTGTTTGAAGAACTTACTTCAGCCAGTCTTTAACGATAAGTCTGTTAGAGACTAATTCTTTTGTTTCTGTCTTCATTTCCTTTTTATTCCTGAATGATGGTTCTTCCAGACAAGGAATTCATAGTTGACAGTTATTTTCTTTCAACACTTGAAAAATATTGTGCTTCTTCCTTCTGGCCTCTCTGGTTGCAGATGAGAAGTCTGACAGATTGCCTAAAAGTAGTAAACCATTTTTCTCTGGCTGCTTTCAACATACTTTTCCTTTATCTCTAGTCTTCAAAACTTTAAATGTGTCTTTGTGTAGATTTCTTTGAGCTTAATCTATTTATAGTCTGCTGAATTTCTTGTATCTGAATGTTGTGTCTTTTGCCAAATTTGGGAAGTTTTTAGTCATTCTTTCTTCAACTACTCTTTCAGCCCTACTCTCTTTCTTGTCTCCTTCTGGGACTCTTATAATACAAATGTGGGATCTGTCATTGTTGGTCCACAAGTTCATGAGGTTCTGTCAATGTTTTTTTTCAGTCTATTTTATGTCTGTTGTTTAAATTGCATGAATTCTCTTGATCTGCACTCAAATTTACTGATTCTATCCTCATCATCTCCATTTTACTATTGAGACCATCTAGTGAGGTTTTTTTTAATTTCTCTTATTATATCTTTTAGTTCTATGGTTTCCAATTGGTTCTTTTTTTATCATTTGTATTATTTTGTTGAGTTTTTCTATTTTTCATTTGTTTCAAGACAATTTTTAATTGATTATTGAAGCATTTATTCCAGTTTTATTGAGAAGTAATTGACATACACCACTGTAAAATGTTGAAGCATTTTTATGACAGCTGCTCTAAAGCACTTGTCAGATACTTCCAGCATCTGATTGACATCAGTATTGGTCTTATCTCATTCACGCTGTGATTTTCTTGGTTCTTTGTATGACAGCTGTTTTTTATTGTATCCTGGTCATTTTGTCTATCACGTTAGGAGACTATGGGTCCTACCTAAATATTTCGTTTTAGCAGGCAGTCACCCTGTTTAGCTTTATCACATGGATCTTGACCTACTTTTGTAGGCTGTGGTTCCAATGGTAGTTTATGTTTCTGAGCCTCTGTGGTGTTATTTTGGCCTGTTTGGTTTATCTGGTGCTGTTGGGGCTTCTACTAGTCTCTGCTGAGGTCGTCTAAAAAGGGTTTTCTCTAGCCGGGCAGCTGGGTATTTCTCTGTAGAAAAGGGGTATATCGAATTTCCCTATTGGTGCCTCCCAGCTGTCATATTGTCTCCTAGCAGAAGAGGAGAGCTTGGGTCCCCAGGGACAGGAGGGCTTTCTAGTTTGGGCTGTCTGCTGTACCTGGGTCTTTCTGCCAACCCTGCCCACCCAACTTAGTATGGTATCTCTTAGTGGAAAAGAGGAGTCTCAAGCTTGACACAGGAGGGAGTGCCTCTCCTGGTCACTTATTTCTGGCAGGGGTCCCAATCAGCCCTTCTTGCTGGTGTCAAGGTAGGACTCATCTGACATTAACAGAGGGACTCTCGCTCCATCTAGGGGAGGAATGAATCTACTCGGCAAGTCTTCTGTGGCTAGGTTTGGAGAAGGGAAAAGACACAGCTAGGTGGAGAATTCTTCTTTGTTGTTTTTTGTGCCATTTTAAGGGTTTATAGATGTGCTTTGTGTGGAGGAACAGAAGAAAATGCGTCTATGCCATCTTGTCTCTGAAATTATTATTTTTGTGTTTTTAAAAAGTAGACTGTACTTTTTGAACAGTTTTAGGTTTACAGAAAAATTGCGCTGGAAGTATAGAGAGTCCCCATATACCCCTTCACCATCCCTCCAGTTTCCTCTATTATTAATGTCTTGCCTTGGTGTGGTACATTTGTACAATTGATGAGCCAATATTGATACATTGTTACTAATTAAATTTGATAGCTTTCATTAGCATTTACTGTCCTGTACATTTCATGGATTTTGACAAATATATAATGGCATGTATCCATCTTTTCAGTCCCATACAGAAGAACAGTTTCAGCCCCCTAAAAATCCCCTGTGCTCCTTCTATTCATCTCCCCTGCCCCCCACCCAAAGCCCTGGCAACCACTGATATTTTTACTATCTCCATAGTTTTGCTTTTTCTATAAAGTCATACAGCTGAAATTATTTAGTACGTAACCTTTCCAGATTGACGTCTTTCACATAGCAATAGGCACTTCAGTTGCCTTCATGTTTTTTCCCTGCTTGATGGCTCATTTCTTTTTATCATTGAATAATGTTACTCTGTATGGATAAACCACAGTTTGTTTATCTATTCAGCTATTGAAGGACATCCTGTTTGCTTTCAAGTTCTGACAATTTTTAATAAACCTGCTATAAACTTTTGAGCAGACATAAGTCTTCAACTCATTTGGGTAAATACCAAGGAGCATGACTGCTGGATCATATGGTAAGAGTATGTTTGGTTTTATAAGAAACTGCCTAACTGTATTCTCACGTGGCTGGACCACTGCATTCCCTCTGACTGACTTTTATACATAAGAAATACGCAGGAAAAATTAATCAAAATTTCTAGAAAATAATGATTCTTAAAGTGGGAATATAATTTTTCTGAACTGTCAATACTATTTAGAATGAGACCTCTGTCAATGACTCGAAAAATAAGCGAACATGGAAGAATATAGGAGGAGACTGATAATGATAGTAATGATATCAGTGGAGGGAAGCAAAAATAATTTTCCTTCTACTGTTCTGAGCTCTTAGCAGAGACCCTTATAATAAAAGAAAGATGAACAAGATAAAAACAAACAGTAGTTTATTAACATGTATACCTCAAGCATACATGGGAGATACCTAGGGAAAAATAAGTAACTTCCTGAGGTGGCTTAGAATTCACGAATAAATACCATCTTAATAGGGAGAGGGAGAAGAGGATGTAGGCTTCTTAGGAGAGTAAATGATTTTTACAAAAGACGAATGGGCCCTTAGAGGAATAGATGGGAAATATGATAGCTTGTGACAAAGTTTGTCCGACTGCGGTGTCAACTTCCGGTCTCCTCTCCTGTGACGAGTCTGTCCTCCCTGGTTGATAAATGCCCTGAGGAGAAGATCTATGACAATTGGATTCCTTTTGGAGGATCTGTCTTTAGGCAGATAAGAGGAGTTCAGAGAAAATTTCTCCCAGCATTTGCTGTTTTTCAAATATTTCAGCTCAAAATCATCAAGATACCAAAATGGCATATTTTGGGGTGGTGTGTCCTGCTACCCTTCATCAGCAATATCAAGAATCTATACCTCATCCATAACCATGAACTCAGCAGACATTACATAGTGGAAACTACCAATTGTTATCTACATCTCGCTTAACCCTCAGCATGCACATCGTGTATAATAAATTAATCTAATCTATATAAAATGAAATCCTCACAGCAAAAGAGGCATTATTACTCCATTTTAATGTTAAGAATATTAAAGCTCAAAGAAGTTAGTTAATTTGCCCAAAATCTCTTAGTCACAAAGTTTTAGAACAAAAATTGTGAACCAGGGCCCTTTAGTGACAAAGTCAGTCAGTGCCAGGGAAGGACTCTAGTCTAAGAGGTGAAAATGGTCACCAAGCAGGAAATCGGTCTAGAATTCCCATCCTACAGAGATTGTGCCAAATTATTGGGACATAGGGGGCAATATTGTAGTTTTGTTGACATATAGGAGCCTGGGCCTTATGGCAGGAATTGTATCTGATATATTTTGAGATAGCATCACTAACTGGACACCCCACTCACTGGTGAATATGGACATCCTTCAATGGATCAGAACCAGAGCTGGTCAGGAGATGCTCTAGAATGTGGCAAGAGCAGGGAGCAATTGGCTGGTAGAACTAATAACAATTAGTATCAAGGAATAATTAATTTAAACTTTAATCTCATTTTTAAAGATCATACCATTATGTAAAATGCAACTATGAACAATACCTATAGCTTATTATTTTTAAATTGCAAGCTTTCAAGTTGTTGGTTTATAGAAAATACACACTGAGTGAAACCTCTAAAGAAAAGAAAATGCTTGATTTCAGGGCTTGCTTTCTTTTCATTTTGATTCATGAAGTGAAGTCTCATAAGCAGGTTACTGTTCACATCAGCTAAAGAGAAAACATTGAAAGCAAGATAGGAAAAGGACTGAAAAGTGCATTTGGAACTAACTTGCCCAAGACTATGCATTTTTGCCTTGAAAATCTATTAAGGTGCCACAATTGTATAAATTTCACAGTTCGCTTTATTTTATAAAATGAAAATGATTACAATTTTGTGTAACGTATTGTAGAGGTTTAATAGGATTGCACTCTTGCCAAGTACTGTAGTAACAAATAAATGCAATAGAAAATTGCTGACACAATAGGAAACTGCTAGTTCAACATAAATGCTTTCTGTAAATAAATCTAGTGTAATTTCCCTATATGTCTTGACTACTGCTTTCAGCTCTGCTCACAGGAGAGCAGTTGCACGGTGCTGGCAAGAATTCACACTTTTGCCTTTTCTGCATTTACAGCACAGCAGTTCAGACATGTTGGCTACAAATATGGCAAAACTCACCAAAGGAAACTGAGACACAATGCTGACTCTGAATTTGGGTGTCTTCCCAAAAAGCCTATTGCCAGAAAGCTACAGGTGCAACAGACATGAGAAAAAGAAGACAGCACCAGAAAGGGACAAGGGTTTCTGAGTCCACTTTCCATTCAAGCCTGTGGTATGCTGGAGCAGTTTTCAGTTTAGCAATCTTTTTCTGTATTAACAGTTCTTATGTGCTCAAAGAGGTAAGTGTTATATTTTCCTAAAAGTCATAAAGCATAAAAAAGTGAAGGGTAGTATTTAATAAAAGTGGTGACATAAATAACAATATTTAAAATATATTTGTTAGTCTCATTTAATCATTGGTATGAAATGGACTACAGGAAAGTTTGGACATTAGAAAACAAAAATTAAGACAGACTTTTATTTTTTTATTGAAACACTATTTTGGGCAGTTATATGCACATCTTGGCAGCTTTGCAATAATATCTCTCAGAAATTGAATATGAGAAGAGGAGCAAGAATTGAGAAGAAATTCTCTCAGGGGAAAAAGTGCCATTACTTGAAAATCAAGCAGAGAACTAAAAATAATAGCATAAATTTATTTATTGAATCCCAATCATTAAACCCATTGACTGGGGCCAGCCCAGTAGCGTAGTGATTAAGTTCATGTGCTCCACTTCGGTGGCCCGGGGTTTGTGGGTTCGATCCTGGACAAGAAGATACACACAGCTCATCAAGCCCTGCTGTGATGGTGTCCCACATACAAAATAGAGGAAGATTGGCACAGATGTTAGCTCAGGGCCAAGCTTCTTTACAAAAAAGACCAAAAGACATTTACTGAGTGGTCACTATGTCCTGGATGTTGTGCTGATTGCTGGTATACAAAGGTGAAGACATCCAGTTCCTGATCTGAAGAGCTTCATTTCATAAAAGAGATGGGCTTAATAGGAGAGGTGAGAAGTCAGTAACAAATAATTATAATGTAATGCATTAAACATGATCATACAAGTACATGAAATATACTGTGGGAAATGTCAGCCAGGACACCTAATTCTGTTAGGAGGAGAAGAGGGGACTAGAAGGACATTGCCAGAAAGGAAACTGCATGAAGGAGACAAAGAGGCAAGAAAGAGCATGCCTAAGGAACTAGAAGCCCTGTAAGCCAAGAGAAGAGACCTTATTTCACTTTATTTTGAAGGCAAGGAGCCCATGGTAATGTTTGCATTTAAGAAAGAATATGCAGTGTGAAAAATTGGCTGCAAGGGGTGAAACAGAAGGCAGAAACAACCTGGAGTCTACTGTAGTAATCTGAGCAGACAATGATCAGGGACTGAAAAGCATTGGCAGTGAGTTGAGGAGAAGGCACCAAGAGGAAGAAAAATATAAGGACTTTGTTACCCTTGTTGTGAAGGAGGGAAAGAAGAGAGGTAACTTCACCTCCACCCTGGACTCTGGCTTGGGCGAAGGGGTGAGGGTAGGTGAGGTTCACTGAAATAGAGGATATTGGATGAGCTATGTGACAGTAGAAGTTGATGAGCTCAGCTTTCGATGTGGTGCCTTCAAGGTTCACCAAAGTGGAGATTTCCAGAAGGCACAGGTCATGCCTTAAGCTCCATGAACGATACTTGGAGGGCAAAGTGGCTTCAGAAGACTTTCTGGAGTACCCCAGAAGTGGAACTGCTTTTTCAAGCTCGTCTCCTTCTCGTTCAAAGCCCTATTCTGACCCTATCTTCCCATCCTCCTTGCACTTGTAGGTCATCAGAAGAACAGCTTTTCAAAACACGTTTTTATTACTTTTTGCCCCGGTGGAGCTCTTTCTTCACAGAAATTACTCAGACGTCCAAGGAGTGAAAAAGCAAAGTGGAGCCACTTAGGGTCTGCAGAGAGGAATACATCAAGAAGAAATGAGAATCCTAAAATCCATTTCCGATGAGTTGGTAATTTTAAAACAATCAGCCAAACCAATTCCTGGTAAACAGACAGTTGAAGCCATTTCTTTTGAAATGTATGGCCTTGGATATTAGCCCTATTCATTTATTAAAACCATGGCAACAAGAATGATATTAATATATCTAAAGGGAGAGGAAGCTGTATCAACAGAAGTAAGAATAACAGGTGAAAAACCAAATTAGTAGGCCTCCGTTCCTGTGCTACTTGACTCCGAGTACTCTTGTCCCATTGTTGAGTATTCCAGAGCCTAGAAGTAGACAATCATTTAAGCTATTTCATCTGAGGGACTTTTCAAGAACTCATTCATGCTTTGTCTCTAAATCCACCAAAGAAATCTGACTTTGATTTAGTGTCCAAAGAAGCAAGGTCTCAAGGCTCTTATTGCTTCTATATCTTATTTTTGCTTAAATCTTATGTGTATATTTGTGGGTTCGAATATTTCATGTAGGATCTACTTTTTTCCGCAGTCCTCTACTTGGTTTACTGCTCTGCTTTACTCTCTGCTTTCTCCTAGGATAATCCCATCTACTCTTGTGGTTTTAACTGCTACCCACCATGCTGACCCTATGCCCAATACCCCAACCTGCCAGAGCTGCATATGCATGATTCATACCAAGTACACATAACTACTTACAAATAACAATCCGTAATACTTATTAAATGCTGGTAAAGTATCATGTAATGTGCAAAAACATGCACATTATTTATTTAATTCTCCTAGCAATCTGTGAGCTTATTATTAATTCTATCATATAGTTGAGGGACACAATAATAAAAAAATTAAATTGTCCTAGGTAACACAGTTAGTAAGTAACCAGATCAGGAATCAAACCTGTGACTGGCAGACTTCAAGGGTCACATTTTTTGCTAGATGACGTTGCCTTTGAGTAGCCACTTCTCTCCCAAAGTGAAATTGCTTTCTTTTCACCGAAGCTGTTCTTTCCCCGTCTCAGAACATAGCCACACCACTTACTGTGTTGCGGTTATTCCTCTGCATCCAAATATTTATGGTCTAGTTGATATCACTCTAATTATTTTTAATTTAAAATATTTATTGGTAAATACAACTCAAGTACAGAAAGCTACATTTAAAAAATGTACATCTTAGCAAATTATTATAAGGCGAATACCCTTGTAATAATCATGAAAGTCATGAGAAATTGACGTGGCCACTCCAGAGCACTTCATACGCCACCGCCCAACCACAACCCTCTCTCTCGCCGTAAGAGTAATGATTTCCTCACTTTTGTTATTCTATTTCTTACTTTCCTTTATAGTTTTATCACCTGGTATACACCTCTAAATACTATAGTCTTTTTCTCTGAACTTTCTATTTTGAAATAATTATAGATCAACAAGTTGCAAAAAATACTACAGAGAAGTCCCTCGTAGGCTTCACCCAATTTCCTCCAGTGATAACGTCTTACATAACTTTAGTACAGTATCACGCCAGAAGATTGATGTTGGTCCAATCCGCAGAATTTATTTGAAGTTCACCAGTTTTGCATGCATTCCGTGTGTGTGTGTGTGTGTGTGTGTGTGTGTGTGTGTTCACATAGTTGTATACAATTTTAGCACGTGCAGATTTGTGTGACCATCACCAAAATCAAGATACAAAACTGTTCCACACCTTCAACTATCCCTCAGATTACCCCATTCTACTCACACAGACTCCCTCTTCCCTTATCATTAGCTCCTGGCAACCACTAATCTATAATTTTGAGAATGTTGTATAAAGGGAATCCTATGCTCTATAACCTTTTGAGATTGGCTTTTTTTCATGCAGCATAATTCCCTAGTGATCTCTTCAAGTTACTGCATGCGTCGGTATCTCATTTTTATGCATTGCTGAATGGTATGCCATGGTATGGATGTACCAAAGTTCAAAGTCCCGCATTAAAACATTTAGGTTCCTTTCAGTTTGTGGCTATTATGAATCAAGTTGCTATGAATCTTTGTGTACAGGTTTTTGTGTGAACGTAATTCATCTTCAGTATAATTAATACTACCAGTATAATTAATTAATACCAACAGTGTAATTGATGGGTTATACTCTAGTTTTTAACTTATATGTAGTATAATAATATTATATATACACATATGTATATACATTACATATATTTTAATGCTAAATTTTACTCTCTACCTTTTCATTTTCTCAGTCTAGTTACCGAAGAAGCTTGATCATTTTTTTTCAATTTTTCACAGTCTGGATTTTGCTGGTTGCATTCTCACAGTATAGTTTAACATGTTCCTCTTTATTCTACATTTCCTGTAGATTGGTTATTGCATCTAGAGACAATCATATACAATTTGTTTTCTTTTGCGGGGGAGGAAGCAAGATCATTCTGTGAGTGGTGGTGTGCTCTTCAACAAGAGATGAGTAATGTCTGACTGTCTCTTTTTACGGTGTTGCAAGTATTGACATCATGCTTAGATCCTTCCATTCATTTTTGGTTGCAAAATGATAATATTCTAATTATGTCTGAGGAAGATTGAAGTATTGGTCTCAATTCTTCACTCTTCCCTGTATCCACACCCTACCCTTGCCATGGCATCATCAAAGGCAGTGTATGTTTCCTGCCTCTTGACCTTGACCTGGGACATGTTACTTTCTTTGGCCAATGATACATGGGTGGGATTGACAGTGTGCCAGTTACATGCCTAGCTTTTAAGAGCTTTGTATGTTTCCATTTTCTATCTTGTGCCTATGCCGTGACCATGAGAAGAGCTTCCTCTGAATCACAATGTCAATCTCACCTTTATCCTGGGCCCCAGAATGGACACTCATGGAACAGAGTGACCTGAGCTGTGGCCAACTGGACCTGCAGCTTGATGTTGAGCATTCAGCTGAGCCCAACCTAGGTCAGCCAACACTTAGCTGACCCGCAGATTCATGAGAATAAATGATTGCTATTTTACAACTTGGAGATTTGAGGTGCTTTATCATGCTTCACTTTTGTGGTAATAGCTAACATATATTTTCTTTGCTGGGGACCTTTTCTAATGAGAAACTTTGCATCTCCTTACACTTTGTAAAGGAAATGCAGAATAATTTCTTGATTCTATGTCCTTATTTACTCTTTTTCAAATTATTGTTCCCTAGTATCCTTCAAAAATGACCCATTAGTATTTTGCTTGTTTGTTTATTGTTTGTGTGTGATTATGAACACATGTATTTAACATATATGATGCATTTCTACCTACTACTGTTATTATCCTTATTGGTGCTTAATTTGTCCAATTTTCAGCCAGTAAGATGCTTCCCAAGTAGGATTCCACATCTTTTTCATAACCTCTGAAGACTTTCTTCTTATCTGGAATGAAAGATGTCCCAGGCTCCCAACTTGTACATTTCTTGCCCCAGACTTGCAATCAGTCATTTCTCCAACAAGCCCATGTGAAATTGTCATCGGGGATGTGAAGCTTATTTTTACTGGATTGGTCACTGTTTCCAATACCTTCCAGTGAAGGAATGTATGTATACTGTATTTACATACAGATCTTAGTTACTATAATCTCTGTCTTATAAATCTCAATTCTATAGTTTCAATTCTATAGGTAAGCATATATTCAGTGCTTACGAGTAGTTTTTATGTTGATGCCCCTACACTCATTTTGGTTGTCTGAAGCTTGTTTCCTATGTGATTCCCAAGAATGAGCTCATGGGAACAATATTGTTGGTGTTCTTTCATGAGATGTCAATTTGTCTATCGTCTTTACATGTAAAAGTCAATTTGCCTGGATATTAAATCTTTCATTCATGTTTTCCTTTCTTGGCTATTTTATAATTAATATTCTTTTGCCCTCTGGCAAAACCAATGCTGTTAGAAGTTTGATGACAATCTGATTTTCTTTATCTTGTAAGTTACCGGACACTCAAATGATTTTCTTTCTCTAATGCCCAATGATTTTACAAATCCAATAATTTTACTAGAATACGTATCAGTTTGGGTAATTCTGGATTTATTTTCCCAGGTATGCATTATACCTTTTTATGTATAGTTTGAATCGCTTTCTTTTCAGAAAAATTTTCTAGAAGTGTGATTTTATAATTATTCTGTTTCCTGGTTTTAGTTTTCTTCTTTTAGAGACTTCCATTATATGTGTGTTGGAATCTTGATTGCCTAGTTTCTATGTGTGTCACTTTCTTTCCAGTCTTTTTAATCTCTTTTTCTCTTTTTGATTTGAAATAGTTTTCTTTTTTTATCTTCTATATCTTTTAAGGAATTATTTACTGAGTTTGTTCTTTCTGTGTGCTTTGTAGTTTAGTGTTCATTTTGAAATGGCATTTCTCTTATTTCTAATTCTTTCTGGAGTTCTGTCACCTCAGAACTTTTTTCTCATTCGGATTTCTGAGATTTTTTTCCAATTCTTCCTTTTGCTACTATTTCATATCTTGTATCACTTTCTTAAGGATTTTTGTTTGTTTTTTTCCTTTTTTGCAAATATTTGGTACAATTTTCCTCTGCTTTATGGTCATGCCTTTCTGGAAGACATTCGTTGTTTACAGGAATGTTATTCTCTATTTAATCTCTTTTTCCTTAGGGTAACATTGTATGGGCTGATCTTAACTCTCTTATGTTGTTTATTTACTTATTTATTTATGTATTTGAGGAAGATTAGCCCTGAGCTAACATCTGTGCCCATCTTCCTCTATTTTGTATGTGGGACACCTGCCACAGCATGGCTTGATGAGCGGTGTGGAAGTCTGCACCTGGGATCCAAACCAGCGAACCCTGGGCTGCCAAAGCGGAGTGTGTGAACTTTGCTGCACCACCAGGCTGGCACCTATGTTGTTTATTTTTAATTAAGTTAATTTTCCAAACTTTTAGGAGGAAAGTTTACTTAGCTAGCTTAGCTTTCCTAACTTCTAGGAAACTTCGAGAACAGATCTAGAACTCTCCTGAAATGTTCAAGAAATACGCCTTAGTTCCTGAGATCTCCTTAGTCTGCTCTCTCTCCCCACCCACTCACACATACACAATTTCATTTGATTCTTCTTTTACTTTTATTTCTGTTGTCCTTGACCTGTCATATTTCAATTTTATTTCTAGCAATTTCTCCTCAGTGTGAGACATATTTCCTGGAAGAGGAGTTTGGCTGGTTAGCTGTGAGGCTTTCCAGAACCCAGTAAGCCCAGTGAGCTCGGGCCATTTCACATCAACTGTATTCACCCTCCATTGGAGTGTGTACCCCTTCCCACGTTCACAGCTATTCTCAGCTTGGTTCACTGAGATTTTTCCTGAGTATCTTTCATTACTTTTGAATTCTTGCATTTTCTTCAGCTTCTCTTGCACAGACACTGAAAACACATAGATTTTATAACTGTCTGTCATTTCATCAGCACCCAGTTGTATTTTGGTATTTACGGAAAACAGAAACCACAAAATAAAAAGTGACTGAGATTGCAATTGATGGAACTCAGAAATGTCAGAAAAGCATCAGCAATGTCTCACTCTCAGAACACATCAGACCTGAGAGTCCCCCAAATCTGTGAATCTTAATTATGTACTTTGTTTTTATTTTAAAATTAAATTCATATTTTTAGATGACATTAGGACCAAATCTAGAATAGATTCCTCAGCCATTTTTCTTGGATTATTACATGTTATACAGTTAGCCCTTTCAGCAAACGATAGATAGTTCATCTCTTTTTAATGCTTACCTTTTCAGGATTGTTTCCATAGTAATTCTCAAAGGTCATAACATTCACTGCTCTTTATGTCAATATGCATTCCGACTAAATCTACTGAATCATTCATGATTATATTCTCAATGCAAATAATTGCTTTTCATGTTAGAGACATATCTTTGATTCAGCTTTTCCTTTTTTGCAAGAATGACACTGTTTTTCAACTTAATAGCTTGGTAATACTGGGGGGAAAGTTGCCAGGTAATTGATTTCTACATTTATACCAGCTTTACTCTACTAGAAAATGTATCATTCTGGTCTTGTTTAAAGGAGTTTAGGGGGGGCTGGGCCAGTGGTCTACCAGTTAAGTTCAGAAGCTCCACTTCAGCAGCCTGAGGTTCGTGGGTTCGGATCCTGGGCACAGACCCACATGCTGCTCATCAAGCTCTGCTGTGGCAGTGTCCCACATACAAAACAGAGGAAGGTTGGCACAGATATTAGCTCAGCAACAATCTTCCTTAGGCAAAAAAGAGGAAGATGGGCACAGATGTTAGTTCAGCAACAATCTTCCTCAGGCAAAAAGAGGAAAATTGGCACAGATGTTAGCCAAGGGACAATCTTCCTCAAGCGAAAAGAGGAAGATTGGCAATGGATGTTGGCTCAGGGCCAATCTTCCACAGCAAAAAAAAAAAAAAAAAAAAAAAAGAGTTTAGGAATATTGGAAATCCGTAATAAAACCCAATACACCACACTCTCATTTATGAGCACCTGATAAGGATTATTACATTGGATTTTAATTTGAATCCCTTTCAACTATATGTGTACGTAAGTGTTTGCATTATCATATTAGAACCATAAGATATACAAACCTAGCTATTCGAGACATCTAGGGTGGGTGGAGAACAAAATGAAGAGATGACACCTCTCTAGAAATCATACCTTGCTCCTCCTTATAGTGTCCATATCTGATAGTGCTATTTAATCAGCTTTCTGCAGAATCTAGATATAACCTCAGAATCTTTCTTAACACCATGCTCTAGGCAGCTACCACGAATTAGCCTTAGCCCAGAAATTTCAATGGGTTTGTCATTCCCGGGACAAAAAGAATTATCCATTTGGAGGCTTATTCTTACGCTGACTGTAGCTGGTGGGTGAGCCGAGCTGTGGAAGCCTTTGTCAGCAGCAGGCCCCTGTTCCCTGGCACCTGCAGGCTTGCTAAGCAGCCTAGCCTGCTATCTCCACCCATTACTCTGAGAGAGCACTTGAATGACAGGCACGGAGCCAGTGTTTACCCTGTGGGGCTCATGACACACGCAATGTCTGTCAACACTCCCTATCACTTGCCTGCTTATGCAGACATATTTTTTTGCCTGATGTGTTCATCACCAGACTGCAGACACCTAGTTAATCCATTTAGAACCTATCAGCTCTGTTCATCGGCTCATAAACCTATTACCTTGGAGGCGCAGTGCTAAGGGACACAGGTGCCAGACCAGTGCACAGAACCCAATTGAGTTATGTAGCAGGCAGCGAGGGGCTCCTAATCACGGCGCTGACTGCATGGGGAATTGCCCGTGTTATGTGGTAGCAGCCACTTTATTAAATATCGATTTAAATCACGGCCTTTAATCAAATCCGATAGAAGACCTTTTTCACCTTCGCCCCCTTCGGCTCCTCCTCGCCCCTCCTTTTCCAATCAGCCCGTCTAGTGACATCGGAGCTGAGGAATGAATAGTTAGCAACTAGTTCACCAGAAAACCCTTTTCAACAGTAATGAGGCATTTGTGATAATCGAGTGATGAAATGTAAATGGGCAGTAATGAGCACAATTACGTCCACCAGGGAACCATCAACGTGGCTTCTTTCCTCACAGATAGATGAGCTCTTTCTCTGTCAGTGCTCATCGCTGACTTCCCTGGGAGGCGGGATGCCTGGCGCAGGGGGGGCGCCGCGGCCCGGGTCGGGTGGGGGAGCCGAGGAGAAGCAGCTGTAGCGTGGCCCTGACGACGGTCAGCGGTGGAGCTTGAGCCACTTGGGCCTTTCAGCCCCAGCCTTGACATTCCTGCGCCGGCCTCCCGTCCCCCGCCCCCTCTCCTTCCTCGCGGGCTCCGGAGGATGCGAGGACTCCAGTGGCGGCGATGCTTCAAAGGCCCTCGCTGTGCTAACGAGCTCGCGTGAACCTCGGCCTGTTTGTTACTCGGGACGACCGTGCGGGGGCACGGGGGCCGACTGGATGTGAGCAGAGACCAAAGGCAAGGACGGGACACGTGCCAGGAAGCGCCGGTGCACCGCAGCTTGTGTCATCGTTGCAGTCAGAGAGCTGGCGGGGAGGGAGACGCTGGCATTTCCAGGGAACAGGGCAACTCAGCACGTCTGTTATCGCTCCAGCCAGAGTTAATAGAATCTGGCATCGCATGGCAGGATGTTTTCACGACAAAAGACCAGATCCTAGAGTATGGAAAATATCTGGTGATGTTAAGAATTTGAAATTAACTGGAGAAAAAAATAGTCTGCCCTTGAATAAGAGAGAGGTGATTAACATGTTTTAAGAACACATATTAAGTAAACTACTGGTTCAATAACGTGACTATATAATGTACATATAGTCACAATAAAATTTTATATATATCTTTCTTTTAAAATAACTTTATAAGTAAATGAGTTAAGTGGAGATGCACAGATGCAAAGGATCGGAGTTAGAATATGAAATCTGATTTTAGTAAATTTAAATCAGTTAAAAGCCTGATGACATTATTTTGTGCAAGAGGTTTCCACACCCACAAAGTTAATATTTTTTAAGATTATTTCTTCCCACTTTTGTAGTAGAGCAACTGCCATTTCTCTTCTATTTTGTTCTTTGAATCATCATTAAATATCTACTTAGCCAGAGTTCATAAATTATAGTGAAATATTAGGCCAAATTCTGTCAATAGACCAAGCTGTTAAATGCACATGACTGTTGATCAATATGAGAAATGCATCCAAGGTTTGATAATATTCATTTGCCAAAGACAATTCGACAAGTTTAGCCACTTTTTTCAATTTCCCAAATACTATCTTAAGGACAATTTTGCTTAGGATATTCATTTTAAAGAGTGATCAATTTGTAGGAAGCAGGGGTTCATGAACGTTTTCATCTTCGTATTCTTGACTCTATTTGGAAAGTTTGGCAAAATGGTTCACGCTGGGAAATTGATGAAGTGCCTTTTGGTGAGCTCGTCATTGGTTTACCACTTATTCAGTAAATAGCCTTCTGGTAAGCTGACTTTTGTTAAATTGGCTTGCAAACATTGCAAACATTTGAATGCACTCAGAAAGCCAAAGTGATTGTTGAAAAATGCCAATCTGACCTACTTAAAAAAAAATCAATGTCATCTACTAATTTAGTACAGAAAAGTGATGTCTCAAATCATGACTGTGGGTCACTCAATAACCTCAGTCTTATGACTAAGGTGCATAACTGAAACTTACTGAGGCAGTGATTACGTAAGGAATAAAAATTTTTTTTAAAATTAGTATGGCATAAAATATCCTGTGTATGGCTTGCCATGAGTACTCCAGCAACTTTGCTTCATTCAACTCTACAACTTGTCCTCTGAGTGATGGAAATGTGGTGGTTCCCTACAGACACTGCAATTTCACACCTTGTGCCTTTGTTATGTGGGCCTTTCTATCACAAGACCTGAGTCTGTGCCCTCCTTTGCCTTCTCTTTCTTCATCTTTGCTCGACTTTATTTCCCTTCCTCCTTAAGAAAACTTTCCAAATTCCCAAGACTGAATATTCTGTTGTTTTTCTCAGCGTTCATTGCTTCCTTTGTTTCCTAGTTCTACTTTGCATATTTTATTCATAGTAAAGTCCTTGGAATTAAAGAGTTCAAAGATGAATTTTTAGGTTTGTATCAGTTGCATGAATTTTTTGGCCTGGAGCATAGTAGTTTCTCAATAAATGTTTATGGAATAGAAATGGAAAGATTTTCACCCATCTTCTTGACCTAGTGAGCATTCACAGGTAAGCCTAATTGCATCTTAGTCTGATCTTTTCAGTGTTTAATCTTCTATCTCTTTCCCCTAAAAAAGCAAGGTCAGAAAATGTCCAGGAAATCAAAGGTTCTTTGAGGTTGTCAGTGTCTTAATAAAGACTTTTAAAAATGCTCTTTTCGTCTTGGTAGAGTAAAACCCAATCTGCCCAGCAGGATTATTTTCCTGAGCCTCTGACCCCAGCACAGGTCTCACTCTGTCAGTTAAGAATGCTCTACTTGTGGCTTCGTTTCGTTCAGAATCAGTTTGCATTTATAAAAGACATAAAACATGTGTGAAATGACAAAACAAGAAGAGCTGACCTACTTAGGAGAACAAGCTGTTTCAAACAATACGGAACCGTGTATTTGAATTTAAAATTGGATGATAATAAATCCTTTTAGATATATTAATTGAAATAGATCCTCCACTTAGGAAAAAAAAAAAAAGGATGACTGGTTGGTGCACCTTTTAGCGTGGTTAAAAATCTCATAATAGATGTTGCTCTAATTCAGACTGCCTTTGCCTACAATTCATTCCTATCAAGAGAGCCCGAAGGTACCCAGGTTAAGCTAGTTCTTTTCATTCACACTGACTTTTTAGTACTGTGTTTCATTAATCCTTAGCAGCTCTAGTATAAGAAAAAATATTGAAACTTAAACCAATCAATTTCATTAATTTGGGGTGGGAAGAAGAGACATATCATAAGAAAAGGCTGGCAGAATTAGATGAAAATTTAGAAATTATAATTTTCAGTCACCCCATTATTTTGATCTGGCTGTACTACGTATAATTCTGAAGTGTGCCTAATTTTAAATGCACATATACCATTTTATCATTTTTTTCAGTCATTATTTTGTAGAAAGCTGTTAACAGTAAGCCTAAAGGCCATACTTAAGCTATCACTCTAAAAAATATAAAGAAGCTCATTTGAGTCTTTTAGAAATAACATTGGTCTATAGTATAGGGCACATATCAACAATTTATTTCACTTTCAACCTATCACACAACCCATCCTGCAGTTATTCCTGAATGTGGCTAGAGGAGGTTATTTTCCCCTTGACAAAAATGGGCCATTTTTCCCTGTTTAGTGAAATCTGGAACACAGATCATTATAGTGCTTTTGGCAGCTAATTTGAACATCAGTGACTCAACTTTGAGAAGAATCTTTTTTCTGCCCTAAAGAATCTCGGAGTTTTCAGACTCCAGTAATTGAAAAATCCCCAAACACTCACTCACAGAGGAGATACACATTACTGCGGAGCAGTCTACAGATTGTAAAGTATTCAATTTACATCCCCAGCACCTCGGGGCAGTTCTGAAGAATTTATATCTTTGGGAACCTTTGAACTAACAAAAGATAACATTTCACAGTAAAGTCTACTTGCATAAAGTTTTTAACTCCCTTCTTTCCTTTTATGAAAGAACTACTTCCTTCACTCGTGATTCTGACTGGGAAGCGTTTATATTCACTAAGATGCAACCCATGAAAAAGGTAGGACAGAGGAAAAAAAAAGAAAAGAATAAAAAATGAAAAGAACAGGAACATCCTTTCTGTCAAGAAATGATACCTGAATTTATATCAATGATTTCTGAGCCACTGTGGCATAGTTGGGGTGACTCTTCGTTTCATGATAAAACAAAAAGGAAGTTTTATTTTTATGATTGTATGTCAAATTTGAGCAAAAATGATAAAGGTGTCGATTTTTGTTGTTGTTTATTTAGAGTTCTCACCTGGGTACATAGCTTTTTGATTAATAAATATATCAGGTTGTTTTGATATTTTTAGGGAAGTTTAGGAAAAATGCTTTTATTGGAGTATTAAAATGTGGCGCATCCATGAAACTAACCCCCTGTCAAAGGTTCAGATTAAGAAATAAAAATTCTTCTCCTTGTTAATTACCATGTGTACTTCCACATCCAATGAACCTTAAATGATTCATTTAATTTAAAAAATATGGCTTGGTAGTATTTGGTTCTCCTTATTTTCCGGCTCTTGTAAATGAAGCAGTAAGAAATTTGCAGTGGATTAAATTGGACCTATATTTTCCAGGTAGGAAATGATCTTTCTCCACCCCTTCCTCTGGCTTCTTGATCAAAGATGATTTCTTGCACAGTAATTACTAATCTTCTGACATCTGAAGCTCAGGCCAATTTTAGCATTTGGATTGAAAATAGCAGAAGCAAAGAAAAACTCCTTTATGAAACCTTTTCTCAATTCTTTAATTAGCATATTCGTTATCAATACTAGAGTAACAATAATGAAACATTTTAAATGCAATAATTTGATAAGCTCTTTTTTAAGTTAAACATTGACCAGTGTTTCTGTTAACTAATAACCTAGGAATCAACAATCTCATAAAACTGGTTTATTCAGCCCAGAAAATTAGGCAATCCATCATGACTGATTTGCTCACATTTCCCCCTGCAAATAAGTCAGATGGAAACTTTAAAACCAATAAGATAATGCACTTTGCAAATTCAACTGAGAGAGATGGATAAACTAAGACGCCACTGGCATCAGTTACAAAAAAATCTGTCATGTTTCCAATTATTGGAGCAGATTTTTGTATCCCAATTTGCTGCCAGCCTGGCTGCATCTAGCCCTCTCCTCCTGTTTTTTCAAACCAAATCATCAGGTCTTAAATCAGAACAAGCTCATCACATCATACTATGAAAGGCCAACAGGGGATAAAGGACACCAGATGTTATATGAGTTTTCTTGTAGGCCTTCATTTCAGCTTTCCTGCATTCCCCATGCTGCTTTTTACTTGTCAGAAACGAAAATGTGCTTTGATAGATAACAACCCTATTTTCTTCACTGGCTGAGCTTAGAGAATACCATTAAGTATTGATATCTAGGGTGCTTAACTAGGGAATGCAATCACAGCAGTCCCAAAATTGGGGTTCTGTTGCATTATTTTACATGCCAAGATTTTTGAAAGACTCTCAATTAATTTTGTTTTCCTTAGGAAAAAAATGTCCTAGAGTTTTAGTTGCAAGAGATGAAAGGAAGAGGAACCAAGGCTTGTCTTTAGCTGTATCTCTACTCCCTCCTGAGGTCTCAGCTTATGTCCGGGGGTCCAAATAGCCCTGGGAAGCCGTGCAGAGGTGAAGTTTTGAAATATAACTATGGCCCAGCCTGCTAAACCAAACTATTCATCTACTTTGTATTTTGAGAGATTAGCATTTGTACAACCTTGATTTTATTAACAAAGAAGGGAAAAAATGAGGGTCTTCCATAATCTGTGGTCACAGAGACAATCTCCTCATACTTGTTGATGATAACTCTGACACATGGCAAACTGTCGTATCTGGACTCACTCATGAGGAGGTTCAAGGTCAGCCTATACTAGCTATAATAATATAGCCACATTATGTGGTTTGATTCAGGAGACAAGATCACTCCCCTCTGGCTTCCAATAAAACTATATATTTTTTTTAAAAGAAGACTTTCATAGCTATTGCAGTATAGGTGTTATAAAAGGATGCACCAGTGTGGCTTGTAGGCTCCTGGACTACTTGTGGCTAGTGTGTGCTCTGCCTGAGAAGTAAACATAAAAGGTAAACTGAATGAGAGGAGGTGTTTACCAACAGTAGCCTCAGGTCATGTAAGTGGAGGAAAGCCCTTGAATCATGTTTTATGAGAAAACGCTGCTGTTGTTAAGTCTATAGCAGTGTCTTTAACTGGAGGTGATTCCCAGCTCTGCCCCAGGGGACGTTTGGCAATGTCTGGAGACATTTTTGATTATCATGACTGAGGCAGGGTTGTTCCTGGTATCTAGTTGGTAGAGGCCAGGCATGCTGCTAAACATCTTACAAAGCAAGGACAGCCACTCACAAGAGTTATCTAGCCCCAAATGCCAATAGTGGCAAGGACGAGAAACTCTGATGGAAAACATGAAAATAGTAAAAGCAGCGCTGATGTCAAATGCTGGGAGCATGGGAGTGGGAGTGGGAAGGTGGTACCAGAATTGGTCAAGGCCATCAGTTCAGTGAAAATGGGGAATCTAGCAAAGGCTGGAACCCTCTCCTGCGGTTCTTGTAGGTGCGACAGGATTGAACCTAAGGAACTTCCAGGGCTTGTCTCTCTACCCAGTTTGTACCACTTCTGTGACCAATGGCTGGAAATTATTAAAAATTATCTGGTAATAATAAACTGTATAATAAAAAGGCACCCAGCTGCTCAGATTAAACCCTGCAATTGCCCGTGAACCAGATACTACTAAAAGGCACATGGTGGCTACTAGATAAATGTTCATTTAATGAACAAAAGAATAATTGTTTTTTAATTGAGTGAATAAACAAACGAGCTAACTATTTCTGGATGTCCTCACTTGGAGAGGTTTACGGACCCTTCTCAATCACTAAGCCCAGCAGGAGTAGTTTAATGACAAATACCTTAGGGATTTTAAGGGGCGGATGCAGACCTTGGAGCTTCCCATCCACACAGAAGCAGCAGGCTCCCCGTACAATCCTTCCTATGCAGTAGGGGATTGATGGTTTACAGGCAGATGCGTCCATTTAGGACCTTGAGCATTTTAGGATTTGTGATCAACAGCATATCCAAAATTATTTGGTAACAAAAAGTACATTAATATTTTATACTTTGTCTTCTTTGCATATTATTTTCAAAGACAAAAAAGCAAAAAATATTAGAAACATAAAATAGGTCAAAACTTATGAAATTGCTGATATTCAATTTTTTGACCTACAAGAATGACAATTTTATATGGTTCCACATAATTAAAGGAAATTTAGGATAAATAAGGTAAAACATATACAATGTCTTTGTGCAAATTGTGTAGAATAATTTTCCTAATCGGTAACCAGGATAATCCACTGTCAACTTCAGTGGATGCATATGCTTATATTCTGCTATGCAGCTGTGAAGCAGGTACAGGGAGAGGATAGGGGATAGGGGAGAAAGCTATCTGGAGAAAGGAGAAGGAATTCTAGTCCAAAAGGGACCCTGGATAAAGACCTGGTGCGGCTAATGAAGATCAATTCCAGGCTGGCATAGAGATCCGAGAAGGCTTGGATCTTGGGGCTGGGTTAGAGGATTTGGACGTAAATAACAGTAACTGTAGCCTCAGATACAGTATTGAATTTTACTTAGAGAAATGCACCCAAGAAGGCTATGAATAAGTGCCTGGTCCTATTTTATGGTGAGAAACTGTAGGGCAGAAGCAGCCAGCAGAGCAGAATGGACTTCCTAAGGAACATTCAGGAAATTGTAAATGGTTAAGTACAAACCATTCTCAGGCCTCTTTTCCTTGGATTCAGCGTCAGTTCTCACTTATGTTTCTCCTTCTATCTCCCTGTTTCTTTCCCTCATCCGCTTATTCCTTTAGCTTGGGTATTACTCAGGAAACCGTCTTGATCGTCTGTTCTTCCCGTCACAGATTTTACTCAGACGAGCTCACGCTACCTTCATAATTTTTCTAAGTGTATGCCGCATACTGCTGACTCTCTCATCTATTCTCTCCATCCTGATGCTTCCCTTAAGCTCCAGACATGAATTGCCAACATATCTAATCCCTCTACTTCAATATATTTACAGCTCAACTCAACATCCCTATCCGTACGCCCCTTCCTAACTACCTCCAATCTGTCACTCATTATCCTCCTATACTTCCAACATTGGCTAATTGTCTGACCATTTTGTCTATATTACTTCCTAAACTTCTTCAAGTCTGTTCTTGATTTTTCATTGCCACCATCATTTTTAGCTATATGACCTTGGATTAATTATTCAACCTTGTTAAATCCCTAAATAACTTCACCTACTTCTTGTCTTGCCTCTGTTAAATTAATTCTCCATGTTGTACTTAGAGCTCTCTACCTACAAAATAAATCTAATCGTGCCTTATTCCCGCCTAAAAATATTCATCACAGCCCCATTGCCTGTAGGCTAAAATTCAGTTATTTAGTATTATGTCAGTACCTTCCTTGACTCCGCAGTTACCTTTCTGTCCTCCGTCATCTTTTGCCACTGCCTATCACTCTGACAATTTCTTACTAGTTTCCACTTCCTGCCCACACGTGTTGTTTCATACCTTCATACCTTTCCTCATAGTGATCTCAAGGCCTTTAATACTCTTCTGGTCCACTCTTACTTGTACTGCTTCTTTTCCTGTGCACCCACAGCATCCTGGACGTTCATTAAGTTGGTGGTACTATGGATGTTCAAGCTTACACTGAACTGTTATTTCATTAAAGCTCCATGGCGGGTGACAACCAGGGAGAGAAGTAAATGGGATTCTGAGTCCAGCTTTACCTCACATATGGAACTTTGCCTTTTTTTCTTTTAAAATTGTTCACCCAAGTAAGATTTCATGTATAGAAAGTTCTCTGCAGCCACATCAACAAGAACAACAAAATCCACTGAAAACATTGCTACATGATTTTGAAATTTTCTGCCTGGGACACTGTTCTAGTCTTTGATGTCTTGCGCCAAACAGAATGCTCAGGAACAAAAGGTAGTTCTTGAACTGAACAGATTTGGCCCACAATAGACATTGAACAAGTCAATGGCAGTAACAATATTTTTCATGCTAAATATTCAAAACAGTGTTTTCATATTTGGTAAATTTTTACCAAATAATACTTGTGTATGTGAGTGTGTGTGTGCTTGGGGGGGTATGTGTGTGTAATTACAGGAAGTTACATACATTTAACCCTCTCTAAATGTTGATATGAAGATATAAATATACATATATTTACATATAACAAGCTTTATATATAAATATAAAATTTCATATGTAGATATAAATATATATGTGCATATATATATACCTAATATGAGATGGATTGGTCCCATAAAGGAAGCCATAAGCGTGAGTCTGCAGAAGCTGAGTAGGGCTGTTGAGGCCAGGATATTGTGGACATCACTCATTCATAGAGTCACCAGGAGTTAGAGTCAACTTGAAGGCATGTAACAACACTGTATACATATTAGAGGTTCTCCTCTTGACCTTACTTTATTCAAGTTTCTCTGAGCTCTCTCCTGGACTGGGCCTGCCCTTGGCTTCCTTCTTTGTCCTTGTAGAATTCACTTGAGCAAGAATCCTACTAAATCAACTTAGGGAAAATCCAACATCCTTGGTCTCTGACCAAGCTTGATATCACCCTGGCCTGCCTTCAGCAAGAATCCTGTTGAGCAGATCTAACAAGAATCTCCCTTATGCCTCAGGTCTACTCTTAGTAGTTTTTCATCTACCAACCCCCGATCTGCTCCTTCCTTATAAATCCTCATTTATCCTTGTTGGAGTTAGGTCTAATCTCTCTGTCCAGCTGCAAGACCATTGCAGTGGTCCCTACATCCAACATCACGCCCCCTCCCCTTGAATAAAATCTGCTTTACCAGTTTTTAACAAGTGTCATGGAAAAATGCTTTCTTCGACAGTTAGAACAATAGTTTTTATTTAATATGCATGAACGTATTTATACTGGGATGTGCACTTATAATCTGCCTATAAAAAAGCATCTTTATCTGAAGTTGCACAAAGTAAGATGCTGAATCTTAAAATCCTGCCTTCCCTATTTGCACTGGGTATGGGAATTTCATCACGTATTTACAAAGCCACATTCTTAAAAGTGTTTTGTAAGTGCCGTAGCACAAGAGACTTCAACATAATTTTCTATTGTCATCAGAATAGAGGTGAAGGGTTGTAAGAAGTTCTTTCTGTCTGTAAATCCATGCAGACCCCAAACTGCATGAGTATCATATGCAAATCAGTCATAGACTGGGAAGAGGAGATTTGTTGATTGCACAACCTGAGTTGCTCTAAATATGCGAGTGTCACAGTTAGAAATGAAGACAAGGACTTGGAGGCAACCTGAGACCATCATTCAGACAATTTGTGTGGATTTTTATAAAGGGAATCTGAGATTGCAGCTGCTTCATACATGGCTAAGTAGGCCATGGCTCTAATTATGAAGGACTAACAAGTAATTTATACATTAAACCATAAATATACAAATTCCAGGACCTGGTGGTTTAACAAAAATTTGTCACTGTCTATGCATGAGACGCTGGACAAGAATTTCTGTACTATCAAAACTCATCATCCTAAAATAGAATTCAGGGAAAAATTAAATGGATTTTTAAAAATCAGTTAACATAATGTATTACTTATTAAATTCTTTCATAGAGCAAATAGAAGACTAATTTCTCTGGAGCCATTCATGCCCCCAAAAGTTATAATTAAAGACACAAATTGAATGATTTTAATAATGCTGAACGTTCACCTTTTTAGTGCTTGGGTATGGTAATATGATAGTCACAGAAGGACTCCATCTTCCATTTTCA
Organism: Equus przewalskii; assembly: GCF_037783145.1. Classification (NCBI taxonomy): domain Eukaryota; kingdom Metazoa; phylum Chordata; class Mammalia; order Perissodactyla; family Equidae; genus Equus; species Equus przewalskii. Next base: position 9,693,727 of record NC_091849.1, read on the forward strand.
TTTAACTTTCTCTCCTGGGATTTAGAAGGACACTTTTCCTCATTTATTTATTTATGGACATGAAATTATCAGGAGCTGAGTGGCTGTGTTTTAAAGATAGAATTCATGTCAACTACTCAAAAAAGACACAGTGGAGTTTTGAGACCACAGAATGACCTATGAATTTCCCAGTGTGCACACCTATGCATGTTTACCTCTTCATATCTTTCCAGTCATACAGGGTCCTGCTAAGAACAAAGATTTGCACGTATGTTGGCACACTGCCTCTGTTGTTTTCCTTTTTGTTGAACACAATTAGTGATCATTGAGGCCTTTACAAAAAGCATTCATAGTGGACAAGTGAAATCAAAAATCTTCTTAAAAGATAGGGGCAAAATGCAGTATTAAAACTTGCTGAAAAAAAGCAACCTCTCCAAACTGGTTGGTCAGAATATTTGTATTTTTATATCATTTAGGAAAATCCTATTATGGCCTTAGCCACAGACACATTCCTAGTGTGCAAGATAGAGGCAGTTCATAAAACACGCAGCATTTTCAGCCAGAAAATAGGGCAACCTATTGCTGCTGTAGATGGCTCTTACACCCGGTTCCCATCAATAGGGCGTAATCTCATTGCAGCAGGCAATGCTGGGTATTAATGAGACACGAATATTTTTAGATACATGCAGAGGCTCCTACCCAAAGGACAAAAAGATTGAATGTTTTTGCAATGGCTATTGTCTTCAGAATGTATTTATAAAACAAGGTAGTAAAACAAAAAGGTACAGTAGCTAAGCACAAGTACTTGGAGAATTCTCCCTCCCTTTTCACTTTTCTCTTCCATCTCTTTCTTTCTCTCTCTCCTGCATAAACTGTCAATTCTCCAAATGCCGTTGCAAAATGATTTGAATCATGGTGTCAGCTATATAATTAATCCTCCCATCAGTGGATGCCAAATTAGATGTCTGTTTCCATAAAGCCTTCTTACTGCTAGACTAGGAAGATCTCCGTGTATTTGACGCTTGATCAGAATAATTCTCAAAAAGAGTGAGATAGATGCCAAATTCCAAAAACCTGTGTGTGTCTAATACTAGGTAGGCTACACATTCAATTTGGCCAGTCTCCACCCATGCAAAATAAAATAAATTTTGCTGTGCTGATATCACAATGATTAAAACATAATAAGCTAATGAGATTACAATAGCTGATTGTGAACAAGACCAATTGTGTTAATTGGAAGCTCCTGAATGGCAATTTTAGCTGCCGCTGAGTTTTGAAATATAATCAGTTTTACTAATTTTATCTGATTTCTTAATGAAGTTTGCCCTGAGCAATTGTTCTATGTGTTCTTTAGCAAACAGTGTGTGTCATAACTGCTGACATTAATCTCGATTACTTTAGTTAAAATAAATAGTTAGACTTGGGTAGCTTTCAGACAATACCTCATAGTAGATGCAATGCTGGAAAGCACAGAGCTTTTCATTCTTTTCTTTGTTTGGCTACATTTTATTTGATGCATTCCAACCATGAAGATTCTCTCTGGTGTTACCAGATCCCTCCCAGAGTCTTACTGCCTAAATCAAGAAGAACTCCTATTTGTTGTTTTGTAATCGTCCTCCTCTATCAGTTGAGGAATGAAGATAAGATTTGCACTGAGAAGAAGGTAACTGATATCAAATGTATCCTGTGCACAAGACCAGGAGAAAAAAAAGCTGTTGAAATGTTAAGGGAGAGTTTCCATCCGCGGGCCTTTGCGTTGGCAGCACACAGATCATACCATCAGTACCAACCACCAACATTGATGGCGAGACTGCAGGAGAGCGAGCACTCAACTTATTTGTTTTCACAGTGGATGAATATACATTGGATGGCTCCTCTGAGCTTTTTAAGTGCATTGGAAGACTGCCATGCCATACAGCCAGTTATAAAAGACTGGAAATGCTAATGGAAAACAAAGTTTGGGGAAACCAAAAATGCCATTTACTCAAGCTAAAGAAACATCTTTCATTTTTTCAATTTTTTTCATTCAGTCTTTCATCATCTGCAATTAGGATTGTATATTTGGATTATTTACTGCCTGTGAGCAAAGGTTAAATGGGTTTTTATAGGAACAAGGGAGGGGCTGAGATAAAACTTTTTGGAATCCCATGAAACATCTGAGATAATGTGTATTAAAACACCATGAAAGAGTTTTTAAAATTAAGTGGTTACGCAAGCAAAGGTGTTGTACTACGCTCCCCATCTATAGCAACCTTTAAAAACTTTTTTATTGAGTTACAATGTTTCATGCAGGTAGATGCATGAATTGCATAAATGTTAAGTATATGACCGGATTTTTTTAAGTATGTATATATTCACACAACTACCACCCAAATTAGGAGATGCGGAGCTACAACATTTCTAGTACTCCAGATCCACTTTATAATTATTTTATCTATGTTGGTGTTTAATTTTATCTATGTATCTACGTCTATGAAATAAATTAATAAGTGACTCCATCTGTTGTGCTGTCCTTAGCTGGCTTTGGTATCGAGGCTATATTGGCTTGTACGTTAGCGGTTTCCAAGTTTTTCTTTTCCTGCTCTCAGGAAGATGCGCATAAGTTATAGATTATCTCTTTCTTGAACCTTAGATAAAACTCTCCCGGAAAACCATCTGGCCTATCTATTTTGTTGTTATGTATGTTTGTGGTCATTTTTAGTTATCTTTTACTATAAGATTGTCAGTTTCATTTAATTTTCAAATTTATTGGTCTATATTTATTATTCAAAGAATTCTCATATTTACTTACTTTTATAAAGCTTCCTGTTTTGTTTGTTTTTGGAAAACCCAGTTGAACCTGTGTCTAAAACTTAAATTTTAGTCTGCGTGTTTGCTGTTGGAAAATGTGGTGGGATTTTGTTTGCACGTATAATGGGATATGAATATGCAATGTAAGCCTTTGATCAAATGGTATGTTCGCCCATAGATAAATTATTTTTAATAAACTTATTTTAAATAAATAAAATAAATTTTTATTTTATTTATTTATTATATTTATTTTAAATAAAATAAGAAAATTGTTTTAAAAAAATTGCCCTTAGATCAATATTATGGCTGAACAAAATGAAAAGCTCTCAATTCAAATTCATGGGCAAAGAACACTGGTTTAAAAAACACCAAGGAAATAACTTTGTTGCTACTTGCAGGAAAGTATTTGACCTACATTCTTCAGACAAGTCATGTAACTGTATATTGTTTGGGGCTTTCTGTTTTGATATGATTTCAAACTTACGGAAAAGTTTCCAGAATCCGTAAAGGAAGCCCCAGTACTCTTTACCATTCACTATTGCTATTCACTGTTCCTCTTCACTGGTGTCCATCACTATTACCATTCACTCTTTACATTCTGCCCCATTGGCTTTATTCTTCTCTCTCATCCTTCTAATCTCTCTGGAGAACAAAATAGATGATAGATACATAGAGATGTGGATAGGTAGGTAAATATTGATTTTTCTTAACCAATTGAGAGTAAATTGAAAAGAGCGTGTCCCTTTACCCATAAATGCTTTAATCTACACTTCCTAAGAACAAAGAACATTCTCTGACATAACCATCCTACAGTTATCAATATCAGGAAATTTAACAATGACAATTATTTTTGTCAAATTTACGGTGCATATTCAAATTTTATCAGTCATTCTAACAATGTTCTTTATAGCTATTTTTTCACCAGTTCAAGCTGAAAGCCGTGATATGCATTGCACTTAGTATAGTAGTGTTTCTTTAATCACCTTTAATCTGGAATATTTTCTCTGTTTTTGTGATCTTGTTTATTTTGTAGAAGGTCCCTCAATTTGGGTGTGTCTGATGTTTCCTCATAATTCAATTCAGATTATGCATTTTTGGCAGGAATATCACAAAAGTGATGCTGCTTCCTTCTCAGCTCACTTTATTAGAAGGTCGTGCTGTCAGTTGGTCCAAATATTAGTGATGTAATGTTGGAGACTGAATTAATGTAGTGTCCGCTAGGTCCTCCATGATTAATAAGACAGTTATTGAAAGATACTATGAGTCTATGTGAGCATCTTGCTCCTCATCAAATTTTCACCACTAGTTTTATTACTTATTGATGATTTTCTAAACACGTGTTATATATTTATGAGTCAGCGCTCCTCTTAGGGAAGAAATTTTCCTTCTCTCTATTGATTTATTTATTCATTTATTTTTATGCTTTTGTTTTTTAATTTCTTTTGAGGAAGATTAGCCCTGAGCTAACATCTGTGCCCATCTTCCTCTACTTTATATGTGGGACGCCTGCCACAGCATGGCTTGATAATCAGTGGTTAGGCCTGTACCTGGGATCTGAACAGGTGAACCCCAGGCTGCTGAGACAGAGCGTGCAAACTTAACTGCTACGCCACCGGGCTGGCCCCTCTTTATTCATTTATTTAATTTTTTTCACGTGGGCTAATGGGCAAGTTATAATCCATTTTTATCATCATTTATTTTGATGTTTATGTTATCTAGATTTGACAATTTTGGGCTATTTCAGGTTGGCTCTTTTGTCCTTTTAACGTACTCTTTAACATGGTTCTTTGAGCATTGTCTTACATTCTGGGGAAACAATAAGAAGTTCTAACCACCTCTTACAATTTTCACTCCTAACATTTCTTTTTTAATAAAATTTAAACTTTTAAGACATTTATGTAGAGTTGTCCTGACCAGTGAGAGGAGGAATGGTTATGTGCTGTGATTTTGGGGATAATAGGAAAGTTGTTAATGTCTGAATTCCTTCTCTCCCCATTAACTGACCTTTCATCCTCAGTACTTCGCCTTCAGTAATTATAATCCCTAAATGACCAGAATCTCCAAAAGCACGAGAATTGTGTCTGTTATATTTACCAATACATATCTCCATCTATCACAACTAAGAAATGTTTGTTAAATGAATACATGCATGAAGGAAAGAATGAGTAAGGAGGCATAGAAGAAGAAAAACTGAGAAATACCCAACTCAAATATTGAGTTTTTTCCTCTCTAAGGGTTAAGGCCTTCTAGCTCATTGTTAAAACTTTATTCATTTATTTCAGTGATCCCATTACTAATAAATTTTCTCCCTTGGATTCCAGGTTTTGAAAGGTTTGTCTAGCAAGATAACTGCATTGTTCAGTGATTTTAAGACATTTGCTCAATTGTCGCAAGTCTCTTGCTACAAATGGATCCTCAATAACACTAACCATTCAAATATCAATGCCAACACATAATGCTACTTTTTAATACTGAATCTCAACATCTTGGCAAGTCTCAGATCTGGAGTGTATATCTAAAGTCAGGGCACAGATATTTCCCGGAAGCCACACCCAAAATTTTCTGTGTGTTGATTGTAGAGTTAAACTTTTGGTAATAGAATTTGGTACCACGCCACATAAAGAAGTGAGTCTTATCTGAAATATATTCGCTTGGACACAAAGTCTTTAAAAAATTATCTGTTATCCTCCTCAAGTTACTGTCTTAAAACAGGTAAGACAAAAATTCTTTCACGAAGAACAGATTTATTGAAGATTTGTAATCCTGAGTAGTTTGACTATGTCAGAGTTTGCCTTTTGTTAAGAATGTCACCTTTCTCATCAGATATGATTTTTATCACACAAGATGAAAATTACTGGCCTCCACAAGAGAGAAACTGGCAAAGATTACAGCTGTCCCTATCAATTTCAGTATCCAGTAATGTCAAAGGATTACTTGTAGAGCTCTCCTTTCTCTGAATTCAGAAATATTTGAGTGTATGAGTGATCCAGGACTGTAGACTGAGCAAGATTCCTACATCCGAATCTCCACCACCCTAAGTAAGTAGGCATTCCTGCTAGCATCTGAATGTTTATCTCCCACCAGAATTCATATATTGAGATTCAAATGTCCAATGTGATGGTTTAGAAAGTGAAGTCTTTGGGAGGTGCTGAGGTCCTGAGGGTGGAGTCCTCATGAATAGGATTAGTGCCCTTCTAAAAGAGACTCCAGAATGATCCTTGGCCCCTCCTTCCACATGAGGATGTAATGAGAAGCTGCGACCCAGAGGAGAGCTCTCACCCGACTATGCTGGCTCCCTGATCTCAGATTCCCAGCGCCAGAACTGTGAGAAATAAATTTTCTGTTGTTTATAACCAGCCCAGTCTGTAGTATTTTGTTGTAGAAGCCCAAATGGATGAAAATACCATCCTCAGGTTAAAATTAGGGCCTCTCAATTTTATGACACTTATTCAAAAAACAAAGAGGCAAATTTCTCCTACTTACGGAAATATGTGCAATTAAAAAATATTTCTTAAAAAGGTGGTCAAAAAAGGACTTGGTAGGGGAATTTGAAGATATACTACTTTCTTCCCTAGAATCTTATATTTTAGGAGAGATTAAAAAAAAGTTATATATCTCACTTACAAAGAATAGACAACAGCAGAACAATGATCCCATCTACTTCCCATGATAAAGCCAGATTAATTGTTGATGTCACAGACACAATATAAAGGGGCTTTTCCCAAAGTCTTTCTTCTGAGACAATGTTTTTTTGCTTCAGTTTACTTCTCTGTGTATAATAGCAATTATACTGAATTTGTAAATCAGTGTGAAGATTAAATAAGATTAAGTATATAAGGGATTTATTCTACTGAGATCAATTGTGTACCTATTATACAATTAAACACACACACATTCATAATGCTCACATTTCTTCAAGGTTCATTTGGGTGTGTTGTTTTAAGTATATTTTCTAAAATTAGCCTGGCAATGATTTTCAATATAAGTCTATGTCATGGAATTTTTTTTAATTGATCACTCTAGGCAATGAATGTCAAGTAATCAATGATCATGTTAAACTCTGCCAATTATTTCATAAATACTGCCATAGACAGGTAACAGGTGATAGGTGGGCAGTCATTGTAGGTAATTTTGAGCAAAGGTTACTTAAATTTTTTAAATTGCATTTGAAGTTCTAGAATGTGTGTTGTTAAACATGGATCATCTTTTTTGAATTTAATCCCATACATGAAATACTTATACATTTGCTCAGGTGTCTGAATCTGTCACAGGGACAGGCAATTGACCAAATTTGTAAATGTCTGTCAAAAATCCCTTCTTAGTCACAATCCACTCTATATTTCCCTCTTAAGAATTCAATCATTATACTTACTATGTTGTATTGTTGGTGAGAATGAGCTTGCGAACTTTTTTCAAATAAACAAAATGAATAAAATATCATAAGATCACAAGATCTGCTCGAGTGTCATCTTTCTGTTAAGAAGAACACACATACACATACAAACACAGTCATATTCCACTCAACATGTCTGAAAACACGATTTATCATTTCAGTTTATAGTAACACATTACATAGATTTAGTTAAATTTTTATTTATCTGTGTCTTACCAGGTATAGCATACCTTGTAAATGTTTCTTTTGGAAGGTCATTGTCTACTGATGTTGAACTGTCCTTGATAAATACTCCAATTTCATTTTAAGTTTACGCCTCCAATGCTGGATTGCTTGTTTTATGTTCTGCCCCCAACCATATGTCACCCCAGATTGCAAATTATTCAGTATGTATTTGTTGAATGAACAAATTATATTCAATAAGTAAATTGAGGCAATGATAGGTAAAGAATCTGTCGGAATTTCATTTTAAAGGAATATTAAAAAGAGACCACAAGAAAGTAACAGAAGCACATGGATGTCATGTGCTCAGTAGTTTCTGATTGCATATGGTTTTTATTCCTTTGATTTAGGGATTTCTAAGGATAATTTGAAGTGTGAAATGTTATAAATAATTTGTTATCTTTAAACTGTGTTTTCTCACTTGACACTAGATCAGTGTACACCGTTGCCCTCCCCGTCATTGGTCTTCCCTCAGCTTGTGTTCCTTCTCTGGTAGAAGAATCCTTGGTTGATAGAGGCACTTAGAATTTACAGGGGAGAGAGGAGGTTAAAAGCGAAGCAAAAAGAAAAGGATTACAGAAAAATTTTATAAATGCTGAGCAGTGAAATCAAGCATAATTCTCGATTCTTTCTGAAACATTCCATTCTTCATTTCCACACTTCTCCCACTCCTGGATATCCATCATCCTAAGACCCCTTGAGTATTCAACGCAGGTTCTCCCCCTCAGACCCACACACCTGCCACTGGTGTTCCAGTAGCAGAACTTGAATGAGTTAAGAACTCAACCAGCCCATCCTTTCCTCCTTTATCTATGTGCAAGTTTTAAGATCACTGACTCTATATTTAGGTTGTTTCAAAAATATAGCTACACAGCTAAATGATCTGAATTACATTCTCCTCCAAAGCATGTATCATATTATAAAATATAATTTTGAAGATGTTTTCCTTCCCATGAAATACCAGAAGGAATTTAATGAGAAACCACCAATTTCCTTACCATTTCTCAAATAGAAATAATATAATATTGCATCTCTGATTTCAGTTAGTGGGAGAACATTATTAGTAGCTCCTTCCAACAAGAGAGACTCACGTTTCACATACCAAAATGCATCTTCAAATTCAGCCATCAATTTAGGGGTTGTTAAAGGGAAAATAACTGAGGGGAAAAAAGAAGTATTCGAAGACCTCTATGTGAAAAGAATTGCACTAAAGATCAAAAGTCACAGCTTTGCCACAAACAAGTCGTGTTATTTGAGGCAAATCATTAAACTCTGTAAAACTCAAATTTCTCACTGTTTCTCTTTTAACATTAATAATCTATTGTCTACGCAAAAATTACCTTCTAACCTACCACCAGACTTTCACTAAGGAATGTCTAAAGTATCTCCATTTACGTATAATAGGTTTTGAATATTTCAATATTCAAAAGACATAATGGCACTTCCTGGCATGTGCTGGGAATATAGCATGTGCTCAGTGGTTCAGGATTGCGGATAGAGACAGAGCCCCACACCTAAACTGTCCTGCAACGGACAAGATGAGGCGGGAGACAGATTGGGCACATCGCCCAGCGCTTCAGGGATGCAGTGGGGAAGGGAGGCCACTTCATGGGTGTGATAAATCAGAAAGGATCTAGAATGAAATTGATTCTTTTGTTTTGAGCCCTGTGATCTGTTTCTCAAACATTTTAAACCTGTTTTTATTTTCAGCATTTTAATGCTAAAATAGTTGATGCTTATTGTTTAAAAAAGCAAGACATCTGGAAGAGAATAAACTACAAAAACTTTCTACTCATCTTCCCCAATCCCACTGCCCAGAATAGCCATTCTTAAGAGGTTGATGCATACTTCCTTTTTTCTGTGCAACACACACACACAAACACGCAGAAAGAGATACAGAGAGAGCTTAATTTTAATGTGATTTATAATAACATGTGAACATTCTTCAATGCCAGTGCATTAGGAGCTTGCTCATTAAAAAATATATATTTTTATATTATTCCATTGAATGGATAAGTCGACATTTCATTAAGCCATTACTGTGTTGATGGTCGTCTGCTTTATTTTTAATATTTTGTGTTATCAGACAACACTGGCCCGCACATTCACTTCCTATAAACTTAAGTGTGTCTGTAGCAGAGAACAGGTTCCTAGAGTAGGACTTGTCTGGTTAAGGTGTGGTCGCTTTAAATATCACTAAAAACTGGTGAATTATCCTCTGAAATATATTGTGCCTATTTATATTGCACCCTTCTTCAAAACTGGATTCTAGAAACCATAGTATATTTCAAAACTATGGTGAGCAGAGCATTAGGTCTCATTGCTCTGTTACTTTGTAACTATTTGTGTGGATTTTGTAAATTTCTTGTTTATTTTATTCCTAAACACTGTGTTGCTATTGTAAGTTAAATCATCTTCATATATATTATTATGATAATTGAAATTTTAAAGAAATGCTATTGTTTTTATACATTTATAATATATAAAGCCACATTGATGAAAGCTCGTATCAGTCTCAATAATATGTTTTCTTTACTTTCTCAATTACTACCCATTAGTGAGGCCCCCTAGCACAAAATGGAAGAATTCAGGCAATATGATACATATATTAATTAAAATGTATAAATATTGTTTCATGGTATTGATAGATACAAAAGAAGAATCAGGATTTTAATATTTTCCATTAAGCTATTAATATTTTTAAGTAAGCTATTAATAATTTTTAAAAATATTAAATAATTCTTACACTCCTAGACTCAATAATTTTTGTTTATGGTATATCATTTTAACACCATTGACTGAAGTGTGTTAATGCTTTATTAAGGAGCTTTATTCCCTATATGTAAATTACGTTAATCTATAGTTTACTTCTTGGTGCGATTTGATGTCAAGTTCTTGTGTCAGGGATGTACTAGCCTTTCAGACTGAATCAAGGAAAATTCCATACTTTTCCATCTTCTGGAATAGTTTACATAGGAATTATCTTGGGTTGAGAGCTTGACAGCATATCTCTGCCAAAATAACAAATGAAATTTGATCTCTAATCTTGAATTATAATTTCCCCCAGGAGAGAAAAAAGCAAAGATACCATAATTTTGAAAGTTCATTTTCTTCTTTCTCCCTTCCCTCTTGTCCTTCTTTACCCTTCTCTACCTTCCTTCTCTTTTCCATTCTCTCTATAACCTCTCCCCACCCCATTTTAATGAACATGTATTTTACTAAGAAATATGCTACACAGCCTGGAACAAGACAAAATCCCTATCATCAATAAATTAAAAAAAGAAATGCAATTTAAAAATTCACAATAGAAAATAACAAGTATGGCAATAGAGTAAAGTTTAAAGCGTAGATTACAGGAGTGGTTCATCTAGAGGGTGACAGAGAATTCAAAGCTGAAGGGTGTGCACCAGTCTGGGGGGCTGTGTAGAGTACATTTCAGGAAGTGGAAGCACTGAGTGCAATAACAGGTAGAAATGTGCTATAATAACTCTAATTACTGCTAGGACGCCTTGTGAGTTTAGGTGAAAAATAGTAATATATGTAACTATTAAATAACTACTATAAATAAATATAGTGGATCTTTCTTCCTGATACAGACCAGTGAAACAGAATATCTCATTATATCAGCGTGGGTCCTGGAAACAGGGAGAGTTTCGCACATGAGGATGCACTTCTTCCAAACTATCCATAACTTTATTCACCGATTTCAAATATTTAAAGTGCCTATAATCTAATTGCTGCTCTTGCTTTGGTAGATTAGGAAAAGAGTAGCACACAAATGGCAAAAACAAAAATTCATAGTCTTTTACTGAGTATGCTTGTCATTCTAAAACAATGTAAGTGCAAAATCAGTTTAATTTTTAAAAATTTTTAAATTAATCATTAATTTTTTATTTTTTTCTGTCTTGTTAAAAAGCAAGTGCTTTTTTTAAGATATGTGATCTGGCTTCCTTAAAAAAAAGAAAAGAAAGAAAAAAAGACTGGAACCCAGTCCATTATCTATATTGTGTTCATTTTCCCAAGAGACGTCACTGTTCAAGATAATAACTGAATATTCTTGGAGTGGAAGTAGTGTCTCTCTTCCTGGTGGGTTGTCTTCTTGGCTCCTTTCCCAAACTTGGCATTGAGAGTGAGACCCAAGAACACAAGCACAGAACCCACCCACTGCTTGGGGCTGATAGGGTTGGTAAATAAGATCACAGAAGCCAAATCAGGAAGAACTTTCAAGTTGTGGTGATAATGGCGCAGGTCAGTGGACCAAGACACACAACTGTCATGAAGCTGACATATGAAAAACACTAGAGTGTAACATAATTCTTCCTCAAATATCTGTTCCCTCTGTAAATAGGAAAAGAACTATGAAACTCAATATTTCTCTTTTAAGGGAAAAACTATTAAAATATGGAAAGATAGTTTTTTTATTCCATGCCAAAGTAAACAGTTTTGATGTATCAGAGCCTAATTGATTATTGATTTAAGTAAAATTATTACCCAGGGATGATGCGTTGTTCAATTGCATTTTATAAGATCTCTTGTGCCGGCCTGGTGGCACAGTGGTTAAGTGCGCATGTTCCCATTGGGTGGCCCAGGGTTCCCGGTTTGGATCCCGGATGTGGACATAGCACTGCGTGGCAAGCCATGCTGTGGCAGGCATCCCAGATATAAAGTAAAGGAAGATGGGCGTGGATGTTAGCTCAGGGCCAGTCTTCCTCAGAAAAAAGAGGAGGATTGGCAGATGTTAGCTCAGGGCTAATCTTCCTCAAAAAAAAAACCCCAAATTAGATAGAATATAAAAGTCTGGAAATCAAGTATAGAAGCAGGAGCTTTACTTCTCTTCATTTCCAAAGATCCAGTTAGGCAATTTGTGCTTCTGTTCCCTGCCATTTTGGCCTCTATGAGGTTAGAAGTCTTGGTCCCCAGAGAAGAAATGATTTCATTAGGGAAAACAGCAAGAGTCTCATAAACTTTAAACTATGACTCTCACTCATTCACTTCAGATCCCCAGGCCAAGAGATTGACATTAAGGAAAGGAGTCTCCGACCCCACAGGGGTGATTTACTCTCATCAGGGGAAAAAGTGGGTCCACTGTTTCACCATGGTGGCAAGGAGGAATATGTTGACCCTCAAATAATACACTGGCTTGACTCTTGATACTCCCTTGCTGAATTTCGACAGAAAACGGGCATGTGCAGCTGCCTCAGCCTAAGGTCATGGTGACCAGTGGCTCAGACCCCTCAAGGATGGAAATCTGAGTAACCCTAGCAGGTAAGTTACCTACATCAGCACAAGTGTCGTCCCAAGGTGAGGGGAATCTAAAGTGGGTAGTAGAGAAGGGAGATGATGAGTACCAGTTGCAACCTTTAGACCAGCTGCAGCATGAAAGCTGAAATTTTCTCCACTAATTGTATTCATGTTAGTTTCCCCAGGAAAAAGACCAATCAGAATCCTGAAGGAACTGTTGCCACATGGGGTGATCTTATCATGCAAAGCAAATAGATCTTCAGTATATACAATTTACTTAACAGGAAAGCCTTTTCTCTGCCATTCTGTATGAAGAACATGCATGCAGTGAGCTGAATGGTGGCCCTCCCCAAAAAAGGTATGTCCACGTCCTAATCCCCAGAACCTGGGAATATTACCATGGTGGTTAAGTTTATGGGTCAATTTGGAGAGTGTTTTTGAATGAGATTTACATTTAAATCGGTGGACTTTCAGTAAAGCACATTGCCCTTTCTAACATGGGGAGACCTCATCTGATCAGTTGAGGGCCTCAGTAGAAAAAACAGTTGACCTCTCCAGAGTAAGGGGAAATTCTCCAGTGGAATGCCTTTGGACTTGCGGAACATTGCTTCTTCCTGGTTCTACAGCACACTGCCTTCCAACTCAGACTGGAACTTCTGCTCTCCTGGGTCTCCAGCCTGCTGGCTCACCCTGCAGATTTTGGACTTGCCGGCCTCCAAAACCACTTGAGCTTATTCCTTATAATAAATCTCTTTATATATCTATACATACAGATACCGTTGGTTCTGTTCCTCTGGAGAACCCTGACTAATACAATTACCTTATATAGTAAAGGAATTAATATCACCCTATATGGTAAATTATGTGATTAAGTCAAGGATTTTAAATGGAGGGTTTATCCAGGATTATCTACGTGGGCTCTAAATCCAATGAGACATGTACTAGTAAGAATGAGGCAGAGGGAGATTTAACAGAAGGAAGAGGAGGAGGCAATGTGACCACAGAGGCAGTTTAAGTGAGGCAACGACAATTCAAGGAATGCCGACAGCCGCCAGAAACTGGATGAGGCAACAGAACTGTGAGTGAATAAATTTCTGTTGCTTTAAGCCAACCTAAGCTAGGGATCCACAGAAATGTTGCTTAAGCCTCAAGATGTGATAGTATTTACTCTTAGGTTTCTTTAATGATCAAACACAGTACCTCTCTTCCAGAGACTACACATTCATTGGGTCACTGGTTTGGGATACATTCTAGTAACATTAGCAACGCTGCTCCAGAAACCCACCATGCCTCTGTGAAACTCAGGCTCACTTTCCTCCTTATTACTCCACAGTAATCACACAGGGTGTTCTCTTTCAAGGTTCCCTACTGTCCCTCTTTGTAAGTGGACCACTTTCAGGACCACTCAGTTCCATCCCAAATGTTTATGTCTCCAAATTTTGGTAATGGACAGGATCTAGTTCTTTCTCCAACACATCAATTTGACATGTGGTGGGAGCTATCCCGCCTAGAACCATTTGCCAAAAATATTACAGCCCAAGAGCCTGACCAGCTGAAACAACTTCATACTGACCTCATAGTTGTTCTTACAGTGTGGTCCCTAGCCAAACAGCATTAGCATCACTTGGCGACTTGTTAGAAATGCAAATGGTTGGGCCCCTCCTCAGAGCTAGTAAGTCTGAAACTCTGGGGTTGGAGGCCCAGCAGGCAGTGTTTTAACAAGCCCTCCAGGTGATTTTCTGATGCTATTCTTGCTTAGGTGGCTATTGAATAGCGCTCATAAGAAATTTACATTTGGATGATGACTTCTATGGCTTTTTGTAAAATAAACAACAATAACAGAAAATGTTTCCTCTTGGGTAAGCGTAATGGCAAGCAGAAACGAGAAGCAAAAGGCACCAGAGAGAAAAGGTAAATATATAGCAACCATGATGATTAAGACCATGTATGATACATTAGCTGCGTTACAGATTTGGCTAGAATTAATTTTTATATTCTGAGTAGATACTGAGAAAAGCCTAGCTGGTATCTGTTTCTACAACACTCCTTGTCAACACATCTTTCTCTAAACTTTCTTATTCAAAATCCAAGAAAAATAATTATTTAGAATAGCAAAAACAATTATATGTCAATATAGCCATATGGACATAGTCCTTCTTCAGATCTCAGTTCAACCACTCACCAGACCGATATCTCAGGCTGGCTACTTACTGAGACCCACTTCTTGGAAATATTAAAATGAGGTGAGTGATATCCACCTTGCTGTGAGTCTGTAATAAAATCATGAATACAAAGAATAAGATAGAATGCGTGGCATATAATAAGCACTGAGTAAATATTAGGTATTTTTTATTTTGAACATGAAAACCACCACTTCTCTTTTTCTTTCTGCGTGGTGTGTATTTCCTCTCAAAGATTGAAATATCTCCTATTTTCTCACTTGTTATTGTCAAATACAGAGAATGTAAATATATGAGATTGCTGTGCAGACTTGGCAGTCTTTTCATATTTACTTGGTGTGTTAGATGCAAATCCAATTTGGGGATATCTCACTAAGAATATGATTTGTTATCTCAGTAAGTTTCTGCCGATGGATCAGGCCTGCTCAAGGTACTTCTATTACAGCTGTGTGTATAATGGATGATTTACTTAATTTCCCTATGCTTTGGATCTTATTTTTGTCTCTACACTAGTTTGTCATTGTTGTTTGGCTGTGATTGTTAAAATTTTTCTGGTTATATGTATATAAATTTGTGAACCTTGCATCCATGCCACCATGTATGCTAAGCCTAAGAATTCACTGAGGCGATCAAAGTTAGAATATGAATATACTAGGAAAAGACAAATTAGCGGAATAAAATACACAAATGTAATCTATGGTTAAGATATAAAGAACGAACTGGAAAATATATAAAAATTCATATGCATTAAAATACTTCAATAAAGAGAATGAAAATTAGCTCTTCTTCATTGATGACGCAAGAAGAAGTGGATTTACAATATGGCTTAAAAACAGTAGGCTGGATCCCCTGGTAGATTGGCTTATTGAAATATTTTAGTGAATAAAATTAATGTAAGGGAAATGATACACTAAGTGGGAGAGTTAAGATTTGAATCCAGCTCTGCTTTACTGTAAGTTCTGAATATATCTATATCATGCGATGTCTTTTTATAAGAGAGATGAGATGGCTTTGTCACTTAGAGATCTTTGAAAAATTGAATAACTCATCTTTCTGAGGCCTTACCTTTCTGTGAAAAACGAATGGGCATTATACAGAGAAATTTGCTTATGTTAATCATAATTACAGATTATGGACTTTGTTTAAACCATCCTATTAGCCACATGGTAATCGAGTTTGAGCATTTCATTGCCAAGGTCTAAGGCAGCTTAGGTACAAAAAGAGAGTTTCCTCAACATTCTCTGTTCAAGCGCCTTAAATTGCTCCCTATCTACTGCAGAATGAATAAGAGAGTCTTAGGACATTCATTTCGCATTCTAGTCCTTCACGACCTTGCTGCCATCCACTCACTCAATAAATGCTTACTAAGTGGCTACCATGGACCAGACACCAGCCTAATCGTTGGGAGTACAGCAGTGATTGAAAAAAAATAAGACAAAAATCAATGCCCTCCAATATATTACTTTCTAGTCACCCTTAATTTCTCCATAGATTGCCAACTCTTTGAAGACAATAACTGAATGATTTTTGTGTGTTCCATCCTCAGCTTGAGTGCACCTCAACAGTTTTTTGAATAAATAGACTTTATAGAAGTGTAGAATCTTGGAGTTAGACAGAACCTCAGAGCCTTTGTCCCATTATGTCATTGTAGAATGGCTCGATTATAAAATAGCTTTGGGAAATATAGCATAAGATTTCTTTTCTCTTAGAGATACATAATGCACTTTAATATATTAAAATCCTGAGAATTTCTACTATAAATAACTTTCAGGCATGTCTTAAACAATTTTGATCATGGAACGCTTTTTGGGATAACACTTATTAATATCCTTTAATTCCTTGGTACATATTTCATTGAATATTGATATAAAATATTTTTTATATTTAATTCTAAGACAAATACTTCCTGTTAAATAGCCAATAAAGTTTTGAAAGTAACATTTGTCTAATTCCTTGGCACATTTTAAATTTGTGTAAGAATAGTAATACTTTATTTGATGACTTTATAGATGAGAGATGGATGAGATATCATTCTTTTCTTGCTTATGTTACTTATTGGTATTCTGCTTGACTTAAACCATTTAAGGAAGTAGTCATGGGGTAATCTCACAGCCCCAACTTTCTTTCTTGTTCCTTGGCTCAACAGTTTGATCAGCTCCCTCTTGACTATTCTCTTTTATATAGGAAGAACTCAGTCTTCTCTTTATGGACCCATGTTATGTGGTATTTCATCACCTCTCCAATGCAACCTTTAACTTATGATGGATCAAGTGCTTGTAAAGCGAAGCAGATTTAACACTTCTCAGATTACAAATGCAGGACTATAAATGTAAAACAGCCCAGTATGCAGAAAGTTTATGTCATAATTAGGAATGGAGAGCTAAGCCTTTATAAACCTATTCTCAATTATCTACAATTTCTTCAAAGCAGAAATCTGGAGCCAGGCTTGGCGGAGCATTTTTTCTAGCCAAATGATTATCAATATACACCTGCACTGTTAAAAGATGGCGTCCCTAAATAGCCCATTTTCTTCTCCCTCTCCATTTGGTACACCAGATGTTTTGGCTTTTTATTTGTTGACGAATGCATTGAGTTCCCATATGTCCTTTTAAAAAAATCATAGCTTTTAAAATTAAAGCTCTCTTCCTAAGTGGCAGTGGGCCATAGATAAAGACCAACATGTGTTGTGACTCAAAATCTCTGTTACTGTGGTTACTTTTTTGTGATTTATTTGTAAAGTACTTAATATACACATTCTTGATTTTCCCTTTAACTTTAAAGGAAAGGTGCATTAGGGCTGTTTCCTTAGTTTGTAAAAAGTGGCGTGTATGTGGAAATTGAATAATTTGACTTTGGTCAACCAACTAGTCAGTGACAAAGCTGAGATTAGAACTCCAAAGTCTTTTGTCTTCTACTACATCAGTTTCACTCCACTTACCTAGTACAGCTCTCAACTCACTGTACTTCTCGTTTCCTACCCTCATCCGTCTATAGTTCTGAATGTACAATGACTGTAGGCATGCTTACTTCACTCAATGAACTAATCTATTTTTCTTTCAACTGAAGAATTTCTTGTACAAGATGATTTTCTTGTGCCTGTTTCAACATGCCTTCTGTTCTAAAATTGCTGTTTTTCCCCCCGATGTAGCATAAATCTTTAGGGAGTGATGTTTATTCTATTTCCACAGAATTCCCTCATCAGAAAAAAAAGAAAGGATGAACAAATGAATAAATGTTATTAATCATGAAAAGCCTCGATAACAACCACGTAAGTTATAAAGTCAAGGAGTAAAAACCTATGCATACAGAGAAAGATGGTCCTTTGTATGTAAGTATCGAGTTTATGTGTGTTCATGTCAAACATCAAACATGGAGTTAATCAGTCTCTTAATCATCATAGACTGCTATTCTTACTGTGAATATGGGCAAATCCACTGACAAATCTTTGATCACTGTGATCTCCTGACCTCAAATGCTACCTTTAAGGGCTCAGTATCACTGCACTGGTGCCATATAAACTTAGCAAATCTATTAGAAGAGCATAGTTCTATTTCATCCAAGCGTTGATGGTGTTTCATCTTTATCTCACCTAGAGCTTTTATTTCAAATTAGAGTTAACTTATAATTCTCCTCTTATGAAACAAATTTTCTAATAACAATCCAAATATCATTAGACATCCTTTGATTTCCCTAAAGGTGTCTAACATTGTGTTTTGCATATAGCTGCAGTTTGATATTTAATTGTTAGAAAGAAAGGCCACTGTCATCATCTTACTATTTTTAAAAAATGTATTTTGAAGAATGAAAATCATGTGCTCATCTCAATAGATGCAGAGAAAGCATTTGACAAGATCCAACTTCTATTTATGATAAAAATTCTCAATTAAACTGCTATAGAAGGAAAGTACCTCAACATAATAAAGGCCATATATGACAAACTCACAGCCAACATCATACTCAGTGGTGAAAAACTGAAAGCTATTCCTCTGTGAAGAGGAACAAGACAAGGATGCCCACTTCAGCCACTCTTATTCAACATAGTACTGGAGGTTTTGGCCAGAGAAATTAGGCAAGAAAAAGAAATAAAAGGAATTCAAATTGGAAAGGAAGAGGTAAAACTGTCACTATTTGGGATGACATGGTCCTATAGAGAAAGAACCCTAAAGAATCCACCAAAAAACTATTAGAAATAATCAATGAATACAATGAAGTTGCAGGGTACAAGATCAATATAAAAAATCAGTTGTATTTCCATACACTAACAATGAACTAGCAGAAAGAGAAATCAGGAATACAAACCCATTTATAATCACAACAAAAAGAATAAAATACCTAGGAATAAATTTAACCAAGGAAGTGAAAGACCTATACACTGAAAATTATAAGACATTATTGAAAGAAATTGAAGAAGACATAGAGAAATAGAAAGGTATCCTGTGCTTGTCGATGGGAAGAATAAACATAGTTAAAATGTCCATATTACCTAGAGCAATCTACAGATTCAATGCAACCCTAATCAGAATCCAATAACATTCTTCATAGAAATAAGGTTGAGGACAAGTTAGATTGGTGAAGAGAGGGAGAAAAAGCCTTGCTGACAGAAGCAAACACATTTGCAAAAGCCTGAGATAGGGAGATCCTTGTAGAGTTCCATGTTTTGAAGGAAGGCCCAAACATGATGAGAGGGATGACGGCCACAGTTTGGGCTGGGTAACTCTTTCTGAGCCTTGGCATGGTAGTCAATGTAGGAATCTGGAAGTGGATCTTCAGATCAACGCTAAGCCACTATAAGAAACTGCCTGGATCAGATTTGCACTAATCTGTCAGATAAAGACTCCTTTGGCTTCTGTATAGAGAATGGATTAAAAGGAATAATTGATGACAGTTTTGACAAGATCCGTAGCTCTGACAGCCCTAAGCTTTCTTGTTGACTGAGTAAAATGCATTTATGAGGTACAGTGAATTTAGCACTGATATCTCTTGGAGGGTGGTGGGCCGTTGTGCACAGCAGGATTCCTTTTCCTTGTAGCCCCCTGGTGATGGCAAGTGGAATGAATAAAGCAGTGAGCAGCAGAGCATGAACCACAGGGCCATTGTTAATCCCTAAGGGATGGGGTGTTCTTAGTAATTCTCAACACACTGGGTGCCCCTCCTTTTCACAATCTTGAAGTGGTTGCATGAGGACCTCCTGGGGTCTCCTCAACTGAAACCCAGAAAGAGACTATTCCTCAGTTATATAACTCCAGGGAAGAGGAAAGAATTCTTAGCCATTTGGAGAATTTTGGTTTTTTTATTAGCCTTTTTTGGAAATAGAACAGATTGTCTTCAGAAGCATATTCTCTAGCCTTGGCAGTGTTCGTCTCAGACAGGAGTGAGCTCATTCATCTATTTCTGGAGATCCATAGGCTCCACAGGTGACACAGAGGGACATAGTGTTAGAGCTGCCTGGGCTGGTGTGATAATAATTCATATTCACCTAGCCTTTAATATTCATCAAGCACTTTCATTAAAAAACAGACATTTCCTATTAATAAGGAAAATAATATTCTTCTTGTACTTAGAATAAACGTTCACTACTCTGATACTCACATTCTTCCACTACCCAGTAATTGTGTTTATCTGTGTGGGTATTATGTTTGTGTGCACGGCTGTGTGTGTGCACATGACAAAAGAGGAAAGACTAAAATATTATGTGTAACCTGTTATTTTTAGTATTTTCTCTAATCATAGTCTTGCTGCTAATTCAGTGATTTTTGTCGCCATAAATCCTTCCACTTATTCCAAACTTAAAATAAAAAGGTCCTCCTCTGCCTTTGAAGTTTTTACTGTGACATTGTTCAACTATAATTATGTCGTGTTACAGTATGCCATACCATCTTGCAGTATATGATACCAATCAGAGACTTGGCTGATGAGTTGAATTATTTCCCTTGTTCAA